>NC_069373.1:64128522-64433636 GCF_021730395.1 Mercenaria mercenaria
GGTCTTCGATCTCCCGATAAAACCTCTCAAAACCTCGTTTTTGTGACCCCCACCCCTACACACTACAAAAAAGTAAAAGAAAGAAAAGAAAAAGAAATAAAAATGGAAGGGGCGCTTGCCGTTGCCTGTACGTCTGTAAGTCCGTTATTCTGTCCAACTTTATGTCGTGCATATTCAAAAAGGACCTGGTGTCATCAGACATCATAGGATTGTTATTCAACATGTGGAACGTGTGTACCTGTGGTTTTGATTGGGATTTCGCTCAGTAAGAGCAGGTTTATGGCCTTTGACTTGGTCAAAAATATACATGTCGCACGAATCTTAAAACATTTGACATGGAGTCATGAAACTTTACCTGAACGTTGTTCTTGATGATGTTTTGCAGTATCCATAACCCAAGCCCTCTATCCTCTTCCCCATGATAGACTCGCACCCAAAACCAAATGAAAATTTACATAGAACTGCACTGTCAACAAGTAATATATGACCGCACAGAGACAGGGAACGGGGGCTCTAGAGTCTATGGACACAGATCTAGCACAATAATGCTAATAATATACCAACTTATGCAATACTGAAGTCAGTATGTAAACTGTGACCAGCGAATACAATAGGGTTATTATAAAGTAGCTCGATCTGGTATGCTGTATTCTGCTCGAGTGGAATGTTGCCAGATTGGATCAGTCACGAGGCGCGCAAACGCCGAATGTGATCCGACCTTGCAAAATCCACGAGAGCCGACAAAATTCCAGATCGAGCTACTGTTATAATAACCCTTTTATTATATACCTCCACCTTTTTGGTTGGTGTTTTGTTATTGAACTTGTTAAAATGGAACTTAGAGAAGTTTTATGTGCGCTATTTATAGAACTGTGTCGGATCATGCATATTAATGAAAGTAGTCCGGTAACATACAATACAAAAAGGTACAATACCGAGTTTTTTCGGCGAATGCCGATTTAAGAACGAATTCGTGACCTTGACCGACCCATGCCACGTGACTTCAGTTTGCAAATCAGACTACTTGATAACGCATTATAGATAATTTATCAAAATAAAAGATTTATGCAACACTTTGCCTGATTGGATGAGAGTGTCTATTTGTTTCACCCTGTTAACTGTGCTACGCTGAGTGAAATGTAGACAAAGCGTTTATCCTAAACAACGCTGTTCACAGTTTTAAAACTAAGTTTCGCTCAGTATATTATGATAAAAATTTGTTCAAATACCAACATATATCAAATTACAAAAAGAGCTGAATACAGTCTGCGTATCACAATGAATAAGGGTGCGATTAGAGTCTTCTATGTAGAGAAATGCCTTCCAGACCACTGCTGTGATTATTCATCGTAGAATAACGAAACAAAATTGCACACCTACGAAACCTTTGTGGACAATTAAAAGAGAACCATTTAAATTGTTATGTGTGGTGTTTAATTTTGCTATTTGCAAAATGTTAGACAGATGATAGAATAACACGATATGTAAACCTCATAAACTTCTTGTCTTACTACAATTCGCCGACAATCTTTTTTTTAAAGATTTTTCTTGTTTCTGCCTATTAATATTTACTTGTGAAATACAAGCCGATTTTTTTTACAGAATTTATATAGGTATATAATAAAAACGGGTTGCCCCTTTCTTGTGACTTTTGCTTTCTGTTGTAAATCCTGTGCATGAGTAAGAAAGATATACAGAAGTTTAAACGGAAAACTACCGTAACTCTTTAAATAAAGAAGGAGTTACGATATTTTTTTCTGCTCAACCCCCGAAATGGACTTTAGCTGTATGTGTATTTAGTACAAAGTATTCCAGCAAATATTTGTACAAGTTTGAAGGTATCTCCGTAAAGGTTCAGTTAGCTTTCCTGTACGGTGATTTCAGTTTTGACTATTTTTGTTTTGTTTTAACTAAGGCCCAACTTTTGTCAATGACAAAATAACTGATTACAAAAGAAGTTTCACAACATTGTGACATTGCAGAGCTTGACATTTTGCCAAATAACAAGTCGTAAAAGATTATAGCATTAGCCTATACCTGTAATTAGTTTTGACATACTTGCTGTCTATTTTTACAAACTAAGTCATGCACTGATATTTAATACATGTAAATTATTTTCTTAGTAATTATTTTGCGCAATTGATTATTCTATCCTATTCTATTCGCTTTTATAGGAAATAATTGCAAAATTGTCATATGTTTTCATGACATAGAAAGTTTTATAAACAAGATATGATGCATAGTTTCTACATTGTATCCTACTCTTTAACTTTGCAGTTGCTATACTAGAAACATATTTCATATTGTTCTTTACTTACCAGGTCATTTATTTTGCCATTTATGTAGTAATTGCAATTCTAGAGAATTACAATTCATCCTAAAACTGTTTGTACTTCTGATTTCGTCCCTTAAAATAATGTACTCTTTTTCAACGCCTGTTATATTTTTACAGCTGTAACTTTTAGACATATTTGCAGCTGTAACTTTTTCATTTTTACAGCTATGTCATTTGCATAATAAAATCTACAGGTGTAAAATTGAAATAATCATGACTGTAATTTTGAACAAAAATACAGGTCTTTTACAGCTGTAAAATTTCGTACAGATTAAGCTGTTAATTGCCCTAAACAGCCCCAATCAGCTAGCTTTCCTAAGAGACATCTAGTTCCTATTTCCACCTGACTAAAGAAGAATCTGCCTTAAGTAGCTAAATTATTTTACTGCCTTGACTGGCGGCTCTATAAGTTTCAATGTATAGAGGTCAGGTTCGTCAGAATCCTGCGACGAACACTATGGAACTATGTGAATCTCTGATATGCGACAATGATTTCGGCCCCTTTAATCTACTATCAACCTTTGGATGGAACACCATTACAGTGGTGCCATGATTAAAGTGTATGATATCTCATGTTATTTTACTCTCATACGCCCGATTAAAGACGAAATACTGACCTGGTCTTCTTCAACCATACGCTCACATTGTTTTTGATTTCATAACAAAAGTATTAACATGTTTATGAAATACCGCAATTCAGATCACACTGGATTACGGCGAAACTTGATCGCGAATATAATCGGATTACTGGAGCATTCTTTTCTATCATTCCTCAATTCTGTAATCAGTCCAATGAAAATAGCTCGCCTGGTCCGCCGGTCAAACGGGATTATGTTATATTAAACTATGAAACGAGAACAAAAAACAATTAAGATTATGGGACAGGAACATATATGACCCTGTTTGGAATATCATATAAATCAATAAACTGGTAAAATGAATTTCTCTACCCAACACGACGTTCTGGTATATAGTAACTTTCATAATGAATCATGGCACACACAAGAGAGGACAATGTGTGCTCTGTTGCACCATAAAATGGTAGCGACGCATTTTGATAGTCACAACAAATGTTCGGCCAAGTTTAGGTAGTCACTACCAAAATGCGTTACACTCAACGCAATTTGTCAGTTTACAAAAATGTAGTACCAAAATGCATTGGATATGTACAGATCCAACGCAAAACGGTATTTCTAATCTCATTATTTATAAAAAAATATTTTATGACGAATGGACAATATTATTTCAAATGTCATGAAGGACCTAGTCGCCTATCCGACCTTGAGCTTTTGACCTTGAAAATATAACTGCTCTAGGTTCAGTCAAGCAGGACCATTGGAACACACGTGAGAGAGGTCAATGCAACTCTAACTTTGACATACATCGAGAGATATTGAAGAAACTTGGCACAACTATTCACCACAGTTATTTAATGCGTCGTTCGCATGACCCTGGGATAGGTTTACAAACGTCCATAAGTAAGTATAGACTGTTTGAGATTGAAATTCAGAAGATTCACGAGAAAAGGTACCTTATTGCGGAGGAAGCTTTATTTTTGAGTAAATGATATATTTCTTACCCATCTAAACACACAGAAGCGTTGTCCGGGAAGGACCCAAAAATACCACTCGCATGTATACACCAAAATGAAAATCTAAATCTAACGACGGAGAATTTAGTTTTTAAAAAAACCCTCAGCTTTAAGGAGAAAAAATCATTTTTGCCGGAAATATTTATCTAAGATCCCTAAAACACGCAAATAATTCACCATTTATGTTTATGTAGGATGTTTTAAAAATATCTAGGTGGAGGACCCACGTGTCAGCCTCACATTCATACTTCGTTTTACAGAATTCAACATTTTCGTGCTTTAAAAGATCTCGGTAGACTATTCCTATGACAACACAAGCACATTAAAACAACAAAACAATACAATGTCATTGCATATGGGGCGTTTGAGGCCCCTTTCACACGCTCAGGAATCTACATTTCGGTTGTTTTTATACGAAAACTAGATTTATATCTCGGGAGGTGAACTCCGAACCCCCTCCCCCACCATTTTTATAGGAGACATTCCCTCATTTTATCTCTCTCTTTTGTGCGTAATGTATAAATGAGCACAGACCCAGATGTAGAAAAAAAAAACTACCAAAATACGTTCCATTCCATGATCATTAACACATCATATGTATCCTTGCAACGCATTTTTTCTCTACCAAAACTCGACCTTGGTAGGGTGTAATTTCAAATTTTCATATATTACAGTAAAATATATATTTCTAAAAGGGATCTAAGTCTAATCTTTGCAATGGAACTTTTTGTTCCTCCAATAGATCTCGACCAGAATATATGAGCCGTGCCATGAGAAAACCAACATAGTGGGCTTTGCGACCAGCATGGATCCAGACCAGCCTGCGCATCCGCGCAGTCTGGTCAGGATCCATGCTGTTTGCTTTCAAAGTCTATTGCAATTAGAGAATCCGTTAGCGAACAGCATGGATCCTGACCAGACTGCGCGGATGCGCAGGCTGGTCTGGATCCTTGCTGGTCGCAAAGCCACTATGTTGGTTTTTTCATGGCACGGCTCAATTATGAAAAGTAAAATATGTCGTAAACTGTTGAGATTGATCGCCTTTAATATAACATTAAAACGCTAGCTTAGAGTTAATTGAAATACGGTAGATATCATAGCCACTTGCCTTATGCATGATATCAAACACTCATGGACATGTAAAATTCCCCCGTTTTTTGTAAACTTGTTATTCTTAAAATGGTGTTATAATGCAGGACTCAATTTAATGTATCACGTTCACTTAGATAAGCAACGAAGGAGTTTGCAGAGGTCTCCTGAAATACGTATGTACACATTGGCGTTCGATTTTAAGGCCTAAATATAAATGTTCTCATAAAGAATAATATATATACATTTGCAAGAGGATGTAGATATTTACCAAGATCATTAGTTTATGAAAACTTTATCATGCTGGACACAATTGATTCTGCCTTTGCGACCCGTGCAGATCATGATCAGCCTGCACTGTTCGCCATTCAGTCAGTACCATTTTGGTGTGCACCCCTTTTAACAGTTAGTGGTACTGTCCAAACTGAAAGATGGACAAGTTCATTATAGAAATTTAGCAGGGTAATGGTTAAAGTCCAGATCCAGTACGTATCACTCCATCTTTAATTCCGCTCTGAAAATGACCCAACCCGCCACTAAAAGCTGACATGTCTGTTGCTTTTTTACGTAGTTCATATATTTTCATTTTATCACATCCGCATGCGACATATGCATTAAGCATCAAACCTGGTGATACCCTAGTGCCACTAAGATATCCAGACTTTGTAGACGTTGAAGATAATGAGAGGAATGTCTGGGCGAAATATGAATAATACCGTTTGAAAATGGAGAGGATGGAAGAACTTGGTTAAACTGATTAAACATTATTTAAACAAGTGAATGAAGTATTGCCATGCAATACAAAGTCCCCTACTGGAAGGCACCTAATTTTTTCTACTGCAGTATAACAAAATGAACTGATGTCCCCTACTGGAAGGCACCTAATTTTTTCTACTGCAGTATAACAAAATGAACTGATATCTGTCAGTGATGTATAAACAATATTGTACTATATATATAATATGTTATAACAAAACACTTGGATTAAAATTTGCATATATAAAAACCTACAATTGTTTGCATATGGATTGTTTTTGGCCGATTATAAAAAAAGTTATCATATAAGTTATTTATAGTAACAACAAAGGAACATTAATCATAAAAAAAATCTATATAATATAAGTCCACAAGGAACTCTTTACCAGGAAGAGATTACACAAAATACAAAACTGGATATAACATGCATGTTGTACCACAGAAAAGTGGTCTCGATTTTTCTCTACGGCCAGTAATAAAAAAGTTACAATATAATCTATTTATAGTAAAACAAGGGGACGTAATTCTAAAAACAAGGGTGCCTCATGGTGGTGAACATTTGTGCCAAGTTACATCAAAATCCCTCCATGCATGAAGAAGAAATGCTTCGGACAAAGTCATTTTTGAATTTGACCTTTGACCACTAAATATGACCTTGACCTTAGACCTAGGGACCTGGTTCTTGTGCAAGACAGTCCGTCTCATATTGATGAACATTTGTGCCAAGTTATATCAAAATCCCTCTATGCATGAAGAAGAAATGCTCCGAACAAAGTCATTCTTGTATCTGACCTTTGGTCTCTAAGTGTGACCTTGACCTTAGACCTAGGGCCCGGGTTTCGCGCAAGACATATTGTCTCATCCAGGGGAATATTTGTGCCAACTGATACTGAAATCCTATTTTGCATGACAAAGTTATAGACCCGACAGGAAAAAGTCCTATTAACCTTTGATCTCAAAGTGTGAGCTTGATCTTTAAGCTAGGGTTCTGGGTGTTGAGCATGACACGTCGTCTCATCATGGGGAAAATCTATGCCAAGTAATATAGTAATCCCTTGATGGATGACAGAGTTCTGGACCGGACAGGAAAAAAATCCCATTGACCTTTGACCTCCAATTTTGACATAGGGGTCCGGGTTTTGCGCATGACACGTTTTATCATGGGGAACATTTGTGCCAAGTAATATTAAAATCACTTCATGGATGGCAGAGTTATGGACCGGAGAGGAAAAAAGCTCTCTGGACTTTTAACCCCCAATTGTGACCTTGATCTTTGAGCAAATGGTCTGGGATTTGCGCACGACACGTCATCTCATCATGGAAAACACTTGTGCCGAGTGATATTAAAATTCCTTAATGTCAGAGTTATGGACCGGACACGAAACCTGTTCATGCCATGTAAACATTTGATTGCTAAGTATGACCTTGACCTTTGAGCTAGGGGTCTGAAAGTTGTACATAACACATTGTCTTATTATGAGGTATATTTGTGCTTAGTAATATTAAAATCCCTTCATGGATGGGAGAGTTATGGACCGCACAGGAAAAAAAGCCCTGTTTACCTTTGACCTCCAGTTGTGATCTTGACCTCTAAGCTAGGGGTCCGGGTTTTGCGCATGACATGTCGTCTCATCATGGGGAACATTTGAGCCAAGTAATATTAAAATCCCTTCATGGATGACAGAGTTCTGGACCGGACACGAAATTGTGGACGGACGGACGGAAAAGTGCATTCCTATAGTCCCCGAAACTGGTTTTCAACCAGTAGAGGGCTTATAATTTATGTACAGGTGACGTGACAAAATCAAACAGTCGGCGCAATTTGACTCAGTCTAATCGTGTAATCACATCTAGTGGTGTCGGATTTCTGACGAGTCGCTGATTTCAGGAAGAATTTTGTGTTATTTGTCGTCGCCGTAAACAAAACTGGGCATTTCACAGTTCAGTTCTTATGCCTTGAAAACAAAGTGTTATTTTACCTCAGTTAGGTAGCTATCATTGAACAGTTTTTATATAGCGGACAATTGCTCACATCAGTTGACCAGAGCTAGGTCCTCAAGTTATTACATTGTTCAAATATCTTTGAGGAGTAGAATCAACACAACAGTAAAATGTTGATATACACTGTAGTTTTGAAGAAATACAGTAGAAATAACCTATCCCTGGTTGTAGATGTAGAGAGAATATCTGACTCTCAGGTTACTCTTTTGGCGTACACTCTAACCGGATATTCACATTTATAAAATGCTGAGACATGGCCGAATGATTCTTCCATAACCGTGAATGTATTGAATCGCATGTAACTTAGGAATCATTTCAACGATTTTGGGAAGTATTAGTCGGTACAATTTTATATAATGTCTCACAGAATTCATGTAAATCTTGAAAGCATGTAAACACGTCATACTCAAAATGATTGTTGGTAATAACGAATCGTTTAAAATTCTTGAATTCATGCTTTTGGTATTGTGTTGGATATTATAGAAAACATGTTGATTATTTCTTATAACAATGGAATGCTAACTAATATTGTACCGGAATCGAAAATTCATCGCCAGTAAAAACATTATATTTGGGAAATAGATTTTAGTTTTGCGTCCTTTGTTGGCAAATAAAACATGTTTTTTTCGTTCAGATGCGTCGTAATTAATCACGAAGGTCGAAAAATAATCTTAAAAGTATTAGCATTAGTCTTCGTGTAAGTCACCAACTACCTCGCAGGTTCTGCAGACGTCAATACACAAAAGCGTGTACCATCCTTATATCAATGAATATGTGGCTTAAAAACATGTAGAGATGGGTACATGATATGTCAATCTAGCATACCTTCCATTTTAAACCTGTGATTTACCAGATGAGTCACTCTAAAATATCCCACTATCGTTATCGGTCATATGAGTATCGCGCGTGAATGAGAAGAAGCTCTCGTCCCAACTATTAACATTTATATAGTAATATAAATAACGACAGAAAATGATAATTTACCAACATATTTTGGATCTGGAAAGTCGGTATGTACTTGCTAATATAAACTCTGTTACAAATTTAAATTAATTTTTTAAAAAATGTCTTCGATTTGTATGATACGCAGTAATTTGTTTGCTTCTGGTTCACAATACACTTATACACATTTCAAAGCATTCATTGCTTGTTTTTCGGCGAACGCCGTCTAAATTCGTTTTCGTTACCTATGCCACGTGACTTCAGTTTGCAAATCAAACTACTTGATAACGCATTATAGATAATTTATCAAAATGGAAGATTTATGCAACACTCTGCCTGATTGGACGAGAGTGTCAATTTCTTTCACTCTGTTGATTGTGCTACGCTGAGTGAAATGTAGACAAAGCGTTTATCCTAAACGACGCTGTTCACAGTTTTAAAGCTAACTTTGGCTCAGTATATTTAGCAAGAATATTGATATATCTCAAAATGATAAGTAAGTTTAATAAATATGATAAAAACCTGTTCAAATACCAACATATATCAAATTAAAGAAAGAGCTGAATACGGTCTGCGTATCACATGAATAAGGGTGTAATAAGAGTCTTTTATGTAGAGAAGTGCTTTTTAAAAGATTTTCCTTGTTACAATTGTCGTGTGTATATGAAAAGGTTTCTTGCTTTTGTGACTTATTCAGATTGCATATTAAAATGAGTACTTGTTTGCTTTGATATATTTGTTATAAATTATTTAACTGATTTATTATATATGAATATTTTTCTTTAGTATGGTATGCAAATATTGAACTCAGTTGAAATTTGTTTTATTATATATATGCTATATAATGACTGAATCTCAATACACTGAAATGAAGGTACGCTGCATACAGTTTATCTATGTGATATTACTACGGTCAAACTTTGCTTATGAAACAGAAATATTGAAATAATTACAATTGTGTTTTGCTTGACCTTCACTTTTTTATAGGTGTGACGTCATTGTCCAAAGATTCATGAATAGCGAATATGCATTTGTTAATGCGGGATCAGTTGGCCTATTTTAGAAATAAATTAAAATAATAAATAAAAAATCCTTTAATTGATTTTTTCTCATATATTCTAATCAAACTTGATTTGTAGCATCTTTATTAGGCCCGCAGCCAACTTTGTTCAGCTGGGACATTTGACCCCTTTTAGGGGCTGCTAGAGCTAAAACTAGAAATGCCTTTATACAGCGTCTCATGAACAGCTTGGTGGATCTTTGTCATACTTAGTCTGGAGCATCATTATAAGGTCCTCTTCCGAATTTATTTATATAGGAACTTGGGCCCTATTAGGGACCACTATAGCTAAAAGTAGATATGCCTTTCTTCGCATTAACCACTAAAATGTAATGGATTTTTATAAAACTCGATGTGTAACAATATCGTAAGGTCTCCCGCTATTTTGTTACAAATGGGGATAGGGACCAATTTAGCTAAAAATATAAACACGTTTAATGACCTCTTCTCATGAACCGCTTCATGAATCTTCACCAAACTACTGCTGTAATTATTCGTCTAAGGATAAACGAAACAAAATTGCAACCCTACGAAATCTTTGCGAAAAATTAAAAGAGAACCATTTAAATCGTTAAAGTGCGGTGTTTAGTTTTGCAATTTGAAAAATATTAGACGAAAGATGAATGTTAGATGAAAAATTCATACACTTCTTTCCTTATTACAATTCGCCGACCATCATTTTTAAAGATATTTCTTGTTACAAAGGTGTTTACAAATCTTAACTCATGCTTAGATATCATAATCACCAATGTAACGAACTGTAATTATGACTTTGAAGTAAACTATTTTGGTATTTACATTTCAGACGGAACAAAAATGATGTATCGCAGTCTCAGAGAGCTACTCCTGACCATTATGGTTATGTTAATGCTGTCTACGTCACTCGCCAAACCACGGAATATCGTTTTTATCGTTGCCGACGATCTTGGATGGAATGACGTCGGTTTTCACAATGCGGACATGATCACTCCAAATATTGATAGGCTTGCGAATAGAGGTGTGATTTTGAACAGTTCTTATGTTCAGCCGGTATGCACACCTTCGCGACACTCCTGGATGACTGGAATTTATCCATTCAAGGCAGGCTTACAAAGAGGAACTATACATCCTGGACAAGCAACATGCTCGCCCCTTGATATGGAATTCTTTCCACAAAAGTTACAAAAGCTGGGATATTCTACCCACATGGCGGGAAAATGGCACCTTGGTTTTTGTAACTGGGACTGCACGCCTACAAATCGCGGGTTCGACTCGTTTCTAGGATACTACAACGGTCAAGAAGATTATTATAATAAAACATTTCTAAGTGGTACTGACTTTCACGACAACAGAACGCCTATAACAGGAGACAACAGATATTCTGCCTTTGTGTATGCAGATAGAGCAAAGTCAGTTATCAAAAATCATAACAAAACAAAGCCTCTTTTCTTATACCTTCCGTTCCAGTCAGTGCATGCTCCAATTCAAGTGCCGAAGCGTTTTGAGGACATGTATCCAGATATCGCTAATGATCAGAGAAGGCAATATTCGGGCATGGTGTCTGCCATGGATGAAGCTATTGGAAATGTTACGCAAGCTTTGGTCGATAACGGTATGATGGATGACACTTTGATTATATTTACGGCTGACAACGGAGGATGGCCCGGCCATGGAGGAAACAACTACCCATTGCGAGGAGGAAAAATAACTATTTTTGAAGGGGGCACGAGAACTGTGTCATTTGTTTCTGGATCAGGTATTGGAAAGCCTGGATCCACATACAACGGCTTAATTCATGCTGTCGACTGGCATCCGACAATTTTGGCAGCCGCTGGTAGTTCAATGGACGACACGAACGATAACATTGACGGTTTGAACCAGTGGAAAGCAATTAGTTTAGGAGGGGAATCGATGAGAACAGAGCTAGTTTATAATATAGACAATTTTGTCTTAGCACCAAATGGACATGCTGCGATACGGGTAGGAGATTTCAAACTGATAGACGGGTATCCAGGACCGTATCAGGACTGGTACAAGCCAGAACAAGGGTATGAAAATAATCATCACGTGACGACAGATTACTCCAAGATAGTGAAAGATGATTTAGCCAAAAATAATGGTGAATGGAAAGGAGACGGACTTTATAATTTGAAAGACGACCCCACGGAGCACCATGATGTCTCTAAACAATACCCCGAGATTGTAAAAACCCTGAAAGCTAAACTAGACGAGTATAGGAAAAGTTACGTAACACCAAATGATCCATTAATTGATCCTAAAGCCAATCCAAAAAACTATGGCGGGTTTTGGATGCCTGGTTGGTGTTAAATGATATTTATATGTGCTTCAGAATAACAGTGCAATTGATTAATTCTCAGATTTACAAACATGTTGGCATGATTCGATTAATGTCTTTCTTCAAGCCAGATTTTGTGTTACTTCATGCGATTATTTAGTCCACACATATGCTATGAATCGAAATCTATTGAAGAAGCTGTACATGTGACATGCTTCATTGATCGCTTGCTTTTTAAACGCGGTACTTGATTGGGTAGTGGAGAAACTATCATGTTTTTTACTCTTTGGAAGTGTTATAAAATGATCATAACATTGTTGGTTTTGTTAAGTAAATCTTAAAATGAATCTGAAAATTGAAACATTATGATGGTTTTATTTTGTTTTTACATTAATTAAGGCACATTCCCCAAATTCATTAAATTGATAGATGTTCATCCTTTCTTTTAATTTTACAACAATTATGAATTTGAAACTACTGTATCAATTTTACTCTTTTGGGTCCAATAACCATTCTTAAAAACTCTCATAGTTTTAAAAGTAGTTTCTCAGTAAATCTTAACAAACGCATCTAAAATTCGTTACCTATGAGGGGTTTTATACATAAAATATGTGCTGTGATGCTATAGTTTGTACAGTTTTAAAAGTGTTCATTGTCATTTGAAATCTCTGATGTAAATAGTAATTGTCATAATACTTTGTTTTGTTGGAAATCAAAAAAACATTTGGCCATTTTGCAAATAAATAAATCATCTTAAAACTTCAACAATTTTTATTTCATTATATTTGCTTAGAACACAAGAAATGCAGAAAAAGTTCAGAAAATATTTTTGTGTTTTTATTTATTTCATTATTAATATTTATTTGTGAACTTAGTAAATCATTTTTCTACAGATCATGTCATTTTGTATATCAGTTTTGAGCAGTTTTTGATTATTTTTTTTAATTAGTATTTTTTTTTTTATATTATGATTGAAAGAAAAGGGTAGTATGAATGAAATTTTATTCATTTGATTAAAATGTAGTATAATTATTGCTGACAATCATATAGTTTGTTTTATTATGATAAAGAAAGTTGATTTTCAAACCACTAGCTTCTTTATTACTGATGGCTGGTTATACATTGGATTGGTAGATATCAGAGCCAATACACTGAGACCTGGGTATCATACAGAAAAATGAAGTCCATACACTGTGACTGTACAATCACACATACATTGTAAAGGCTTGATGAAATGATTGAAAAATAGACTTTTCCTTAAATATATTATACATTCATGCATCCTTAAAGGTGTTTCAGGTAGCAGGAAAATGCATCTTTTCATGTGGCATATTAATAGAATTTCGACATCGGGAGGGATAACCCACCCCAGGTTTGGCCCCCCAGCAAAAAATCCTGGACACGGGCCTGATGTCTATGTTCAAGAGCTGTTTCTTTTTTGCATTATATTAGAAAATACAAGAACAAACTTTAGCTAAGTTGTATATGCTTATATTGTATGGATATTTTATAAAAAAAAATATTAAATAAGAATAAAATGTTATTTTAAACAGTGTTGTCATATAAACATTTTCAGTGTTAAATTGGTAAAATAAACTGGTCTATCGGGTACGTGTACACATATAACAAAAGACTGGCAAACTGAAAATTGTGGTCAAAGAAAAATAATCATAGTCACTTAGTCATTGTAATTGTCATTGGTTCAAACTGAAGCACTTACATTTGTACTGACTGCGAATAAGCAGACTCAAAATCTCTAAATGTTTTAAAGGACCTACATTTGAACTGTTTTCTCCTGTAAAACGTTAAAGTTTCGGAGTTTCCGATGTATTTCCCAATTAAACAAAGAAGACTAAACTGTGTGTTATTGGGATGTGCGTGAAATTAGCCAGAGCAGCCAGAGTAGCCAGAGTAGCCAGGGTTCAGCCAGAGTTCGGCCAGAGTTCAGCCAGAGTTCAGCCAGAGTTTAGCCAGAGTAGCCAGAGAAGTCAAAACTCTGGTTACTCTGGCTAGCCAGAGTAGCCAGAGTTCAGCCAGAGAAGTCAAAACTCTGGTTACTCTGGCTGGCCAGAGTAGCCAGAGTTCAGCAAGAGTTCAGCCAGAGAAGTCATAACTCTGGTTACTCTGGCTGGCCAGAGTAGCCAGAGTTCAGCCAGAGTTCAGCCAGAGAAGTCATAACTCTGGTTACTCTGGCTGGCCAGAGTAGCCAAAGGTCAGCCAGAGTAGCCATAATTCTGGTTACTCTGGCTAGCCAGAGTAGCCAGAGTTCAGCAGGAGTAGCCAGAACTCTGGTTAGTTACTCTGGCTGGCCAGAGTAGCCAGAGTTAAGCAAGAGTAGCCAGAGTTCATCCAGTATCCAGAACTCTGGTTACTCTGGCTGGCCAGAGTAGCCATAATTCAACCAGAGTAGGCAGAGTTTCTAGATTTTTAACATGTTCTGGTTACTCTGTTCAGCCAAAGTAGCAACAGTAGCCCGAGTCACCAGGATATCATTTGCTCTGGTCACTCTGGCTGTTTCTAACAGAGTAGCCAGAGTTCAGCCAGAGCTAGAAAATATAAAAATCCTAGAACGTCTGGCTACTCTGGCTGCAGTCTAAAAGATAAGACAATTCTTTGAAGTCCGTTTTATGAATCACTTGATATATATAAAACACTCAAAAATCAAACCTGAGAGAACCAAAAGGGTCATTTCGCAATAGGTATTACAGTATTTTCTCTGGCTATTCGGGCTAGCCTTGGTAGCTAGAACCAATGGACATTTCGGAAATTCTGGCTGTTCTGCCTAACCAAAGTAGCCAGAGCAATTGACATCCTGGTTACTCGGCTACTCTGGCTGAACTCCGGATATTCTGGCCAGCCAGAGTAACCAGGACTCTGGCTACTCTGGCTGAACTCTGGCTACTCTGGCTAAACTCTGGCTGAACTCTGGCTAAACTCTGGCCAGCCATAGTGACCAGAGTCCTGGCTACTCTGGCTACTCTAAATAGCCACTTGAAAATAGTTATTAACTTAAAATTCAGATTGAACATGCTATTTAGATAGAAATGACATATGAGTCGTGCCATGAGAAAACCAACATAGTGGGTTTGAGACAATAATGGATCCAGACCAGCCAGTGCGTCAGGATCCATGCTGTTCGCTAACAGTTTCTCAAAGTCCAATACGCTTTAAAAGCGAACAACATGGATGCTGACAAAACTGCGCGTATGCGCAGCCTGGTCTGGATCCATGCTGGTCCCAAAGCCACTATGTTTGTTTTCTTGTGGCACGGCTCAATTATTAAATTTCATAATCAAATCCAGCTAAGACTAAAAAACTTTTGTGAACATGGGACCTGGTTACTCTGGCTACTCTGGCTGACCAGAGTTGCAAAGAAATCTTACAAACTCTGGCTTCTCTGGCCAGCCAAAGTAACCAGAGCAAAAGGAATCCTGGTGACTCGGGCTACTCTGGCTGACCAGAGTAGTCAGAACATGTTAAAATCCTAGAAACTCTTCCTACTTTGGCTGAACTCTGGCTACTCTCGCTGAACTCTGGCTAAACTCTGACTAAACTCTGGCCAGCCATAGTGACCAGAGTCCTGGCTACTCTGGCTACTCTAAATAGCCACTTGAAAATAGTTATTAACTTAAAATTCAGTTCTGAACATGCTATTTAGATAGAAATGACATATGAGTCGTGCCATGAGAAAACCAACATAGTGGGTTTGAGACCATAATGGATCCAGACCAGCCTGTGCGTCAGGATCCATGCTGTTCGCTAACAGTTTCTCAAAGTACAATACGCTTTAAAAGCGAACAACATGGATGCTGACAAAACTGCGCGTATGCGCAGCCTGGTCTGGATCCATGCTGGTCCCAAAGCCACTATGTTTGTTTTCTTGTGGCACGGCTCAATTATTAAATTTCATAATCAAATCCAGCTAAGACTGAAAAACTTTTGTGAACATGGGACCTGGTTACTCTGGCTACTCTGGCTGACCAGAGTTGCAAAAAAATCTTACAAACTCTGGCTTCTCTGGCCAGCCAAAGTAACCAGAGCAAAAGGATTCCTGGTGACTCGGGCTGCTCTGGATACTCTGGCTGACCAGAGTAGTCAGAACATGTTAAAATCCTAGAAACTCTTCCTACTATGGCTGAACTTTGGCTGAACTCTGGCTACTCTGGCTGAACTCTGGCTACTCTGGCCAGCCTGAGTAACAAGGGTTCTGGCTACTCTGGCTACTCTAGATTAACCAGAGTTCTAGCTACTCTGGCTACACTAAATAGCCACTTAAAAATAGTAATTAACTTGAAATTCAGTTTTAACATGCTATTTAGATAGAAATTACATATTAAGTTTCATAATCAAATTCAGCTAAGACTGAAAATGTTTAGTGAACCAGGTTACTCTGCCTGCTCTTTAAATCCTAGAAACTCTTGCTACTCTGGCCAGACTAACCAAAGCAAATAAAAATCCAGGCGACTCGGGCTATTCTGGATACTATGGCTGACCAGAGTAGCCATAACATTTTAACATCCTACAAACTCTGGCTTTTCTTGCTAAACTCTGGCTACTCTGGCCAGCCAGAGTAACTAGAGTTCTGGCTACTCTGGCTGAACTCTGGCTACTCTGGCCAGCCAGAGTAACCAGAGTTATGGCTGAACTCTGGCTGAACTCTGGCTACTCTGGCCAGCCAGAGTAACCAGAGTTATGACTTCTCTGGCTGAACTCTGGCTACTCTGGTTACTCTGGCTAGCCAGAGTAACCAGAGTTTTGACTTCTCTGGCTACTCTGGCTAAACTCTGGCTAAACTCTGGCTACTTTGGCTAAACTCTGGCTGAACTCTGGCTACTCTGGCTGAACTCTGGCCGAACTCTGGCTACTCTGGCTACTCTGGATGCTCTGGCTAATTTCACGCACATGTTATTGGGGAAGCTTTCTACAACACAGGTGTTAACGTGTTCGAATCAAAACAATATTATCTAAAACAGTGATTTGCTCTTGAATAAAATCATTGTTTGAAGTTCAGGTGCGTATTATTATATCACTGGGGCTACTCCCTCCAATGCATATGAACTCCAAACAATAAGTTTATCCAACGACAAATCAATGTTAAGGATATTTTATTTCTATATGTATTTTGTCTGTCATGTTGGCTGAATTAAGATTGTTCTTGAAAAAAAGATTGTGATAATGCATTTCTAGGTGAAAGGCGGGTAGGGAAACTGAAACAAAATTAGTTTAAGATTGTGATATTTAGAGGAACAAAAGTTTTGTAATTTAAATTTGTGTAATTCTTGGCACAAGTACATTATTGCAGTTTGACATTCCGAACTATTTTGTTTTCAAGTTAGCAGACAACTGGTTGACGTTAATGCTGCAAACAATATATGCAAAGGGTAAATCCTTACCCTGCTATTTTATAATGAACTTGTCCATCTTTCAATTTTGACCATGCCATTAATCGTTAAAAGGGACACATACAAAAAAGATACTGACTAAATGGCGAACAGTGCAGATCTTGGTCAGACTGCACGTATCTGCAGGCTGATCATGATCTACACTGGTCGCAAAGACAGAAGCAATTGTGTCCAGCATGATAAGGGTTAAACATGTCATTTTCAAAATATGTTCAGAGGGGAATAGTGTATTTGTGGTATAATGGTCTAAAGAAATCCATTATAAATAGTTTTAAGCTTTATTCTTTCACTCAGTTTTCGGTCATATCAGTGATAAGTCATATTATTAAAACTGTTGCATTTCCTTTTTAGCTCGACTTTTCGAAGAAAATGTAGAGCTATTGCACTCGCCCCGGCGTCGGCGTTGGTTAAAGTTTTTGATCAAGTCAAATATCTCTGTTACTATCAAAGCTATTGACTTGAAACTTAAAACACTTATTTACTATCAAAGTCATCACCAGGAGAAACAATCCCCATAACTCTGATTTGAATTTTGACAGAATTATGCCCCTTTTTAATTTAAAATTTTTTGTTAAAGTTTTTGATAAAGTCAAATATCTCTGTTACTATCAAAGCTATTGACTTGAAACTTAAAATACTTATTTACTATCAAAGTCTACACCAGGAGAAACAATCCCCATAACTCTGATTTGAATTTTGACAGAATTATGCCCCTTTTTAACTTGGATTTTTTGGTTAAAGTTTTTGATAAAGTCAAATATCTGTGTTACTATCAAAGCTATTGACTTGAAACTTAAAATACTTATTTACCATCAAAGTCTACACCAGGAGAAACAATCTCCATAACTCTGATTTTAATTTTGACAGAATTATGTCCCTTTTAACTTAGATTTTTTTGTTAAATTTTTTGATAAAGTCAAATATCTCTGTTACTATAAAAGCTTTTGACTTGAAACTCAAAATAGTTATTTACTATCAAAGTCTACACCAGGAGACACAATTCTCATAACTATAATTTGAATTTTAACAGAGTTATGCCCTTTTTTAACTTGATTTTTTTTTACTGGCAAAGCTTAAATTCAGTCAAGCACTGAGAAAAGTCGAGCGCGCTGTCTTACGGACAGCTCTTGTTAAATTAGTTGCAGAATTGAGTCACATGCAAAACTGACAGGTTACATCTTCTCGCGCAGGTTATTCCTCCTTTGGCCACGTAATGACCGTTTTGTTGTCCAGTTACTAATGGTTTTGACAAGCTGACCAAATAGAAATCATGACATGTTTATTACAAAAAGTTTCAATAAAAGGGCATGAAATTTTTTAAACATTATTCAACAAGACGATTAAAGAAGAACAACAAATAAGTTGATTTTTTATTCGTAACAAAAGAACTTTGTTCGGAAATATTTTACGCCATTTGTACTTTAAAGGAGTTGTTTGAAGTAAAGAAAATGAGGTATTAGAAAGTTTTGTTTTACTGCAACAGCTTTTCTATGGAAGAATAAAACATAATATTCATTGTAAACATAGTGAAATAAATGAAAATTTATTTCAAATTCTAGGTTAAATATGCGTATGGGAATTTTATAAGACTCAAAAGATAAAAACAACGTTTTATTTTTTTTTGTAGCTTTTGTAAAATGTTTATGATAATTTAAAATTTGAAAAGGAAGAGAAATGCTACCATATCGGTGGCCAGCTTGTCCACTTTCTGGAGAACTGACCGGAATAATAATATCTGTCATGTGTTTACGAATCGGATAGAAATATCCGTCCCTAGATCACCTGCGCATTGGGCGGTAATGAGGCTTGCCGAATTACCGCCCATGCGCAGGTGGCCGAGGGACGGATATTTCCATCCGATTCGTAAACACATGACTGATATTTTTTCTTGCATATCGTATACATGTTTGCATTTTATTCTGGCAGACTTATATTGCATACCGTATTTTATAAAAGGTAGAAATAGTTTCTTTTTAGCACTCTTTCCTATAGTGGAGAATGAACACAAAGCGCGGGAAATTAACGTCCGTAAGCAGAAGTGACGTACTGATGTTTTGCGTTACGCACAATAACAAAGTTCCACTTTAGTTTTGTCGTTTGTAGCGTAACGTTATGTTTTTATGGTAAACTAACGTATTTTGAATCGAGAAATATACTATAAGGAACGGAGAGAAACTATCAAGGTACCTGCTTTTTTCGTATTTTACATAAACAATATATTATTAGTGTATGAACCAGTAGTTGTCATTAACAGCACGGGAGTCATCTGGCATGGGGGGTGGCAGATGGGTGTTGCCGGCATGGGTAAAATAACCGGAAACGCCAGTCCGATATGCAAGAAAACTGTCTCGTATTTTGCGCAAGCCTTCATAGCAGCCTGCAAATTGGCGTTGTTCAGTTCCATACGTATGCAGTGAGTACATACGTGCATGTTCCTTGAAGTTTCGAGGACACGACGCTTCGCCTTCTTTATAAATAAATGCTTGGCAAGCTGGTCCCCGGCTAGCATTCGTACCACTTCCGTGTATACTCCGTCGAATCGTCGGATAAGGTCTGTGGCCCGGAATTCCTCATCCATGCCCCAGCAAACGTCACAGGTCGCCTTTGCGTGTTCGTTGGCGGAATGCCAGACTTTACTAACTAAATGCTCCAATGTATAAGCCAGGAAAACTCTGGCGATTGCGAATCTGATCTGCGCATACATTCCATTTTTGAAGATGCGCTGTTGTAATTGTTAACACAAAGATGAAGGTTTTAAGGAATTGTAATCTTTGGATCTCTGATAAAGAGTTGGTCGATCCCGTTATTTTTGTCTTCTTATATAGTAAGTGAACCCGTCAACTCAAAATTAAGTAATGTCAAAAATAACATGTAGTCCTAGTTGTTATTAATAGTAGAAATCTGTCATTGTTGTGCACTTAAAAGTTTTGGGTATAGGAGAGATTACCGTGACGTCACCAGGATTCTGCCTTCGGCAACGCTTTTATCTTCCTTGATGGGTGCAGTAGCCTGTAATTGTCTGGTTTCACAGCAGGAGTAATTGTTCCGTCACTCCCGGTGAATAACTTCAGAGCCTGGATTTGTTGACTTCATGACAGAACGATGCTTAGAATTTCACTTTTCCGTAGCACCGACCATGTAAAAGAGCACAAAAATAGCAGGCGATGCATCTTTACTGAAACAAAACAACAACAACAAAAAAAAACAAAAAACATTTAGTATATAAATTTCATTAGGCAATATGTAAGAAATTAGTGGCTGAAGCTGACAATAGATGTGTTTCAACTATTCCTAATCAGTCACCTTCATGGCATGGCCATATTTATAAAATGATCAGGGCTTTAACTTTAATATGTAACTAAACATTATGACTGACTGTTGTAATTATGTCTGGCACCAGAGTCACAAAGTCTTCATGTAATTGTCTTGCATACTGATTCTACCGAATCCTCGGGCGGGGCGTGTGTTCTCCGTGACTATTTGATAAACGACATTGTGTCTGAAATCGTTAGTCCTCCACCTCTGATTCATGTGGGGAAGTTGGCAGTTACTTGCGGAGAACAGGTTTGTACTGGTACAGAAACCAGGAACACTGGTTAGGTTAACTACCCGCCGTTACATAACTGAAATACTGTTGAAAAACGGCGTTAAACCCAAAACAAAACAAAAACAAAAAACTTCTTGTAATTGTCTTGCATACAGATTCTACTGAATAAGAGTCAAAACCGATTTTTAAAAAAAAGTTGAATTCATGGCAGAGTTAGTAAATAAAATATAGTTTACAATATATTGACACTTGTAAATAAAATGTGAACTGCTCTAAATCTACCTCTAATGGCAGATTTAGTAAATAAAATATAGTCTACAATATATTGACACTTGTAAATAAAATGTGAACTGCGCTAAATCTACCTCGAATCTGTGATTAGTGTCAAATCCGGGCTATTTTTGGAAAAGATATCGGACAAAACTGTCGATATGAACTCAAATAATATCTTTAACACTACATATCGCTTAAATACGTACTTACCTTGAGAATAAATCATCAAATAATTGTTTTTGGTAGTTTCATTTTCTCCGCGACCTTCGATGTTTACAAATGGCGTGTCGAATCAAAGGGCGATAAATTATTAATCATTTAAAATTTTTAAAGAAACGGAATTGCAAAACACGGAAATGTTTATAAATGTCACTTCATTTTTTTCTTGTGGCAAGGTAGAGTATTATTGAAAACAAGAAATGCATTAATTGCCGCGAACACGTGGTAACGTCCACCATTTTTTTTGTGACGTAACTTTAATCGATGTTTTCTCAAATGACGTAACGCCGAATTTGGACCCAAAATGTCATGGTGCGTCACATATATGTTTAGCTGTCAACAGCATATTCAAATATTTTTAACGTAGGTCTGACGATTAATTTCTTCAAGTAGAATAGAACACAACTAAATACACAAATTCGTAATATAATACGCATTCAAAGATAAGGTAATCGAAAATATTTCATTTTTTATTTCGCGTCACAATTTCACTCATTTTTGTTTCAGTCTTAGATTATCCGTTTTTTGTTTTTGTTTTTTTTTTTTGTTTTGTTTTTTTTTTTTTTTGTTTGTTTAAGTCCTAGATCGTTTTTCTTGCGTTTTAAAGTCAAAACCCCAATTTTTCTAAAAGGTATATATAAAACACGGCATTACAAGCGAAACACATTTTACAATATGTTTCACAAAGTTCTTTAGTTACGAATAAAAAAATCAACTTACTTGTTGCTCTTCTTTATTAATCGTCTTATCGAATGTTTAGAATAAATTTTCATGCCTATTCATTGAAATATTTTTGATACAATTGGCTAATTATGCCACTTCGTAATTGTCATTTTTCTTTTCTGAATGAGAATGCATTTCCGCTGATTATATTTAATTACCATACCTAAATCATTGCACAAAATGTTGCCAAAATGTTGTAAAACTATTGTTCTTTTTCTTTCCATTTCAGTTTCAAGAGTGTAGACAAAACCCCTGTCGGCAAGGGAGGAAAACGTGCATTCTAGCTCTGGAATTTTGTTAAAGTATTGTGAAAAATATTGTGAAAAAGTGTTTCACCAGTAATGCTGTTGGGCTTTTAAAAATATGTTTTAGAAAATTAAGGTTTTGACTTCAAAACGCAAGAAAAACAATACTAAAAAATGTTTTCGACTTAATTAAGTCACTTTCTCCTACACATACAGTAACTAAGTCAAAATGTTTCTCGTTGATGCAAAAAACGTGTCAAGGCCTAACTATACTAAAGGAACCAGCATGGGAGCCATCTGGTCTAGTCGCGTAATGGCGGCCAGGTATTTGAACACTAATTTTTCACTTGGCATAGCAACAGAGGTCTAAATTGAAGCTAGTTTCTGTTTAAATTTCATTGTGGATGTATTTTTGACATTTTGGTAGGAAAAATGGGAGAGCAGGTTGTATTTGGTGAAGTCAAGCTCAATTTTAGTATGAGTAGTACTTCCAGGTCACAGCAGTGTGATTTTGATGTCAGTTTACAGTAAGCAAGTATGACCAGAGAAATCTCTCTTAGAAGATTCATGACCCCTACTTTTCTCTTCATTTTATATCAGTTTTATCATAACTCTTTAAAATGAGGTAAGGATTTGTTCTCTGAAATGGGTCTAGCTATGTTTGGTAGCTCTTTGAAAAAGGTCAGTTTTATATAGAATATATAGGGAAAACTATTTACGCTATTGTGACCTCAAGGCAAAGAAAATTGCGTAGATAAGAATGAATAAAAAAACTGAGTGTCGTCCCTAATCCGGATTCGACTACCCTAATCCGGATTCGACTACCTTAGGTTATACTACACTAAATTATACTGCCCAACGCATATGTAAAAAGTAACCTAGTCTCACAGCCATAAAAACATTTATTTACAATAAATAATATTTACTGTTGTTTACAAAGACCAGTGATAGCAGTTTGCAAATTGGGTGCATATAAATACACAAGGGAGGATCCAGGACATAGGCACCCGCCCTCAAATCTGACAAGCATACACTTTCGAAAGCCTAAAATTGAGATATCAATAATTTTATTCAAAACATTATATCAAAAGTATTTAACTACTGGAGTGGTTGAAGCACACAATAGTCAGTTCAAAAAGCTACCCACTTGGTCAGATTGCATTTTTTTTAAAGAGACACAAATTTAGAAAATGACTTTGTCTCAAAAGTTCATGGTCAAATATAAAGTCAGATTGCACCAGTTGAGGTATGCTTACCAAACATTTTCCCGGGGGTATACCCGGGCCCAAACTCCTCTCGAGGCTTTGCTGGACCTTTGCTGGACCTTCTTTGGTGCATGCCGATGATGGAACTCGTGCCTAAAGGATCTGATATACTTCCGTGCCATCGCAGCGACATGCCGTCGCTCGGTTTGTAATAGGAAGTGTATTGCTTATGGTTAATTGAATCATATAAAGGCATT
The DNA here is from genome assembly GCF_021730395.1 of Mercenaria mercenaria. Taxonomy (NCBI): domain Eukaryota; kingdom Metazoa; phylum Mollusca; class Bivalvia; order Venerida; family Veneridae; genus Mercenaria; species Mercenaria mercenaria. The sequence goes on from NC_069373.1 coordinate 64,152,443, forward strand.
TTGCACGATAGATGTGAATCGGCATTAAAGCAATGCAACCGATTATCTACCCGAATATTTCAAATATCTTGTTTGAAGAATAACCTGCACATTGCCAGTTTCAAATACATATATAAACAGTTTGTGCGCTTAGCAAATTGTTTGAGAAGATTCTCCCGCATACTGACATAGGATGATAGGTACAAATGCTATAACAGAGTGTAAAGTCATCAAGATTATCAAGCTACCATAAGGGAAATTAACAAAGTTCGATACTCGCGTTAAGATGGTATAAAGGGAAACAACCAAATTTAAACAACTTAGCCTAATAATCAAGGGGCAATACTCTTCAAAACACGGCCTCATTTCTGGACATGACGGAAAATTATAGATAAATAAATAGTTTTAGTGAAAAATATGCGCATTGGATATCTTTAAAAGAGTGGAGGGAGTAATTTCAAATTTTCATATAAACAGTATTAAATATATACATTTCTAACAGGGATCTAAATCTAATCTTTGCATTGGAACTTTTTGTTCCATTAGATCTCAACCAGAATATATGAAAAGTAAAAAAGTCGTAAAATGCTGCTAAAAGGAAATAGATCGCCTATAAATAAAATGCTAGCCTAAAATTAATTGAAATACGGTAGATATCATAGTCACTTGCCTTATGCATGATATCAAACACTCATGACAATGTAAAGTCCACCCTCGAATTCTCACTTTCTCAGGCCCAGAGTGAAATCACCTAGTTACCGGCAAACGGGGGTCAAATTACTTGACAATATGTTCTATTTACAATCTCAAAGCATGAGGAACAATTTGATATTTGGTAACATAGCGGAAAGTTTGGACAAATCTTCTGTGCAAACTGAGGCAAAGTTACGCGATTTTATGACTGATGGCATAGTAATCCTAAAGATTTTTGGAAATTTTTCAAAAGTAATAAGAAAACATCAAGTAACAATATATCGCTTGGTGAGTTTTATAAAATTACTTTTCGACATTTAATGATAATTGATATTTTTAACGGCGTATTGATTTTAGGCTATTTTCCTGATAGTTGGGTAGAAGGCATAATTGTACCACTACATTAGCCAGTAACTATACAGGATTTACATTAGTTAGTTGTTTTTTGGTGGTGTTTTTTAAATATTTACATGTATCCTTAACCAAAGAATTAATAACTAGATTTGAAATAATAATATACTTAGTGATGTTCAGTTTTGGATTTAGAAAGGGATGTTCAACTGCTGATGCCATTTTTGTATTAAATGCACTCATTCAAATAGTTTTCAATAATAATGGCGGTCTTTCATGTGTTTTTATTGATTTTCAAAACGCTTTTGATAGTATTCATCGTAATGGATTGTGGTTTAAATTATATAAACTGGGAATTGCTGATAAAACTCTGCGTATCATTCGAGACATGTATTCTAAAGTTAAGTCCTGTATAAGAGGGTATAAGACGTATCTAGATTTTTTTAATGTTCATTGGGCTTAAAACAAAGGGAAGTAATTTCGCCTGTTCTTTTTTCTCTTATCCTAGAAGACAGATTCATCTTTTATTGACGGTATCGACAACGGCTTCTATTTAGATGAGTTTACATTTATTTTATTGTTAAAAGAAAATTGTGTCAACTGGGGTTTACAGGTTAACTCATATAAAAGTAAAATAGTTTTTAGAAAGCGTTGGCCATTTAGACGTAATATAGTTTGGTATTATGATAATAAGACCCTCGAAGTCGTTGAAAATCTTAACTATTTAGGAACAGTGTTTAATTATACTGGTACATTTCTATTAAATCAAGAAACAAATGCTGGAAAAGGACTTAAAGATATGAACGTTCTTCTAAATAATATTAGTAAATTATCTCTTAAAAGTAGTACTGTTTTGCAATTATTTGACTCATTTGTAATGTCAACACTATGAATATGCCAGTGAGATATGGGACTTTGGTAAATCACAACCAATTGAAAGAATTCATATGAAAGTTTGTAAATTGGCTCTTCATGTTAAGACATCTTCTTATAATTATGGTATTTATAGCGAATTTGGCAGATTATATGTAAATAGATATGAACGTATTATAAAATACTGGTTGAAGGTTGGTAAGTGTAAAAATATTTTTATACAAAGTTTATATTATTCTTTAGTAAGTGATATTGAAATGGGTAGAACGAATTGGGCATCTGTTATACAGTTATTGGATAGTTACGAGTTTCCGTATGTATGGATTAATCCATCCAGATATTGTGAATCTTAAAACGTTCCATATTGTATTTAAGAATAGGGTGACTTTGTACAAAACTGTTTCAATGGTATTAACGATAGCAGATGCTTATGTGCATATAAGTTGTTTAAAACTACATTTGGATTTGGAAAAACTATTTAGATTTTTTATCGCCTAAACTTAGAATTGCAATTTCTCGTCTTCGCCTGAAGAATTGAAACTGGCCGTTATGGCGCTAACAGGATTGATCATAACCAAAGATATTGTTTATTGTGTAATAGCGGTGATATAGAAGATGAGTATCATTTTATGGGGACCTAGTGTATTTATTTCATTTTTCAATACATCATGACATGATCTTTTAATACAAAACACTTCATCAAAATCTATTATTGAGGGGGAAAAACGAAGCTGTAGCAAGCGTCTTTAATATCATTTAGGAGTTGCTGAAAAGAAGAATTCCACGTTTGCAACAGCAATTGAGTCTACGTGATCTTGAAAATGACGCCATTGACAAGTGACAGAATATCGCGTCATTCAGAGATATATCATTTCGATGCGTAGCGGTTTTCAGGCAGTAGTTAATGTGCACATCTGACATACGCGATATTGATTGAAAGTGTGACTTTGGAAAGTGTGGGTGTTGTTATTCAAACTGTTGTTGTTACCAAATCTCAAATGTTCTAATAAAATGAAACCGCCCATATTGTTATTAAGATCTTGAATAAATTGATTGTACACTTTATTGTTTTATTTTCAGGTTATTCTTAAAGAAATATATGAAAATTATAGGTGGCCGATTATAAATGTATATGGGTGTTATTTTTATTCAATGTCTTACAGAATGTATGTATTTTTTGAAGCATGTCAACACAATTATGGTTGATAACAAATCGTTTAAACACCTTGAATACATGCTTTCGGAGTGTTGTGGATGTATAAAACATGTTGATCGTTTCTTATAGCGACGGAATGCTAACTAAAATTGTACCGGTAACGTAAAGTCATTGCTAATTATATTTAGTCTTTATGTAATGTGTTTATGCGAGAATAGCGACTATAAACGTCACCAGCTGTCCCGCATGTTCTGCAGACGTTAATACACAAAAACGTGTATTATCCTTATATCAATGAATATGTGGCTTAAAACATGTAGATATATGGATACAAGTTTTATTATATACCTATATAAATTCTGTAAAAAAATTGGCTTGTATTTCACTAGTAAATATGAACAGGCAGAAAAAAAATCCGTATTGTACCTTTGCATTGTATTTTGCCGTACTACTTTCATTATTATGCATGACCTGACACAGTGCTATAAATAGCGCATACGGAAACTTCACTAAGCTCCATTTTAACATCAAAGATTTCGTTCAATACAAAACAACAATCAGAAGGTGGAGGTATATAATAAAAGGGTCATTATAACAACTCGATCTGGGATTTTGTATTCGGCTCTCGTGGATTTTGCAAGGTCGGATCACACTCGTCGCTTGCGCGCCTCGCGAGACCCAATCTGGCAAAAATCCACTCGAGCCGAATACAACTTCCCAGATCGAGCTATTATTATAATAACCCTATTATATCCATCTAGCGTACAATACATTTCAAACCTATGATTTACCAGATGAGTCACTCTAATAAAATCCCACTATCGTTATCGGTCATATGAGTATCGCACGTGAATGTGAAGGAGCTCTCGTCCCAGCTATTAACATTTATATAGTAATATAAATAACGACAGAAAATGATAATTTACCAACATATTTTGGATCTGGAAAGTCGGTATGTACTTGCTAAAATAAACTCTGTTACAAATTTATATTAATTAAAAAAAAAAATGTCTTCGATTTGCATGATCCACAGTAACTTGTTTGCTTTTGGTTCACAATACACTTATACAAATTTCAATGCATTCATTGCTTGTTTTTAAAAAGGTGTTTACAAATCTTAACTCATGCTTAAATAATCACCAATGTAACGAATTGAAATTATGACTTTGAAGTAAACTATTTTGGTATTTACATTTCAGACGGAATAAAAATCATGTATCGCAGTCTCAGAGAGCTAGTCCTGACCATTATGGTTATGTTAATGCTGTCTACGTCACTCGCCAAACCACGGAATATCGTTTTTATCGTTGCCGACGATCTTGGATGGAATGACGTCGGTTTTCACAATGCGGACATGATCACTCCAAATATTGATAGGCTTGCGAATAGAGGTGTGATTTTGAACAGTTCTTATGTTCAGCCGGTATGCACACCTTCGCGACACTCCTGGATGACTGGAATTTATCCATTCAAGGCAGGCTTACAAAGAGGAGTTATATTTCCTGAACAAGCAACATGCTCGCCCCTTGATATGGAATTCTTTCCACAAAAGTTACAAAAGCTGGGATATTCTACCCACATGGCGGGAAAATGGCACCTTGGTTTCTGTAACTGGGACTGCACGCCTACAAATCGCGGGTTCGATTCGTTTCTAGGATACTACAACGGTGCAGAGGATTATTATAATAAAACAATTTTTAATGGTACTGACTTCCACGACAATAGAAAACCTATAACAGGAGACAACAGATATTCTGCTTTTGTGTATGCAGATAGAGCAAAGTCAGTTATCAAAAATCATAACAAAACAAAGCCTCTTTTCTTATACCTTCCATTCCAGTCAGTACATGTTCCAATCCAAGTACCGAAGCGTTTTGAGGACATGTATCCAGCTATCGCTAATGATCAGAGAAGGCAATATTCGGGAATGGTGTCTGCCATGGATGAAGCTATTGGAAATGTTACCCAAGCTTTGGTCGATAACGGTATGATGGATGACACTTTGATTATATTTACGGCTGACAACGGAGGATGGCCCGGCCATGGAGGAAACAACTACCCATTGCGAGGAGGAAAAATAACTATTTTTGAAGGGGGCACGAGAGCTGTGTCATTTGTTTCTGGATCAGGTATTGGAAAGCCTGGATCCACATACAACGGCTTAATTCATGCTGTCGACTGGCATCCGACAATTCTGGCAGCCGCTGGTAGTTCAATGGACGACGCGAACGATAACATTGACGGTTTGGACCAGTGGAAAGCAATTAGTTTAGGAGGGGAATCGATGAGGACAGAGCTAGTTTATAATATAGATAATTTTGTGTTGGCGCCAAATGGACATGCTGCGATACGGGTAGGAGATTTCAAACTGATAGACGGATATCCAGGACCGTATCAGGACTGGTACAAGCCAGAACAAGGGTATGAAAATAATCATCACTTGACGACAGATTACTCCAAGATAGTGAAAGATGATTTAGCCAAAAATAATGGTGAATGGAAAGGAGACGGACTTTACAATTTGAAAGACGACCCCACGGAGCACCACGATGTCTCTAAACAATACCCCGAGATTGTAAAAACCCTGAAAGCGAAACTAGATGAGTATAGGAAAAGTTATGTAACACCAAATTTTCCATTTAATGATCCTAAAGCCAATCCGAAAAACTATGACGGGTATTGGATGCCTGGTTGGTGTTAAGTGATATTTAAACGTACAATAGAAAAACGTTCTCAGTTTTATAAAGATTTTGGCATGATTTGATTAATGTCTTTCTTCAAGCCAGATTTTGTGTTACTTCATGCGATTATTTTGTCCACACATATGCTATGAATCGAAATCAATCGAAGAAGCTGTACATGTCTATGTTCAAGAGCTGTTTCTTTTTTGCATTATTTTAGAAAATAAAAGAACACATTTTAGCTAAGTTGTACATGCCTATAGTGTATGGATATTTTATAAAAAAAATATTAAATAAGAATAAAATGTTATTTTAAACAGTGTTGTCATATAAACATTTTCAGTGTTATATTGGTAAAATTAACTGGTCTATCGGGTACGTGTACACAGATAACAAAAGACTATCAAATTGAAAATGCTGGTCAAAGAAAAATAATCATAATCATTGTGATTGCCATTGGTTCAAACTGAAGCATATATATTTGTACTGAATGCGAATAAGCAAACTCAAAATCTCTCAAATGTTATAAACGTCCTACATTTGAACTGTTTTCTCTTGAAAAACGTTAAAGTTTCGGAGTTTCCGATGTATTTCCCAACTAAACAAAGAAGACTAAACTGCTTGTTCTTGGGGAAACTTTCTACAACACACGTGTTAACGTGTTCGAATAAAAACAATATTATCTAAAACAGTGATTTGCTCTTGAATAAAATCATTGTTTATCGTTCAGATGCGTATTATTATATCACTGATGCGTATTATTATATCACTGGGGCTGCTCCCTCCAATATAATTCCTATGCATATGAACTCCAAACAATAAGTTTATCCAACGACAAATCACTGTTAAGGATATTTTATTTCTATATGTATTTCGTCTGTCATGTTGGCTGAATTAAGATTGTTCTTGAGAAAATGATTGTGATAATGCATTTCTAGGTGAAAGCCGGGTAGGGAACCTGAAACAAAATTAGTTTAAGATTGTGATATTTAGAGGTACAAAAGTTTTGTAATTTAAGTTTATATACATTTTGGCACAAGAACATTATTGCAGTTTGACATTCCGAACTATTTTGTTTTCAAGCAGACAACTGGTTGGCGTTAATGCTGCAAACAATTTATATAAAGGGTTAAGCTTTACCCTGCTATTATATAACGAACTTGTCCATCTTTCAATTTTGACCATGCCATTAACTGTTAAAAGGGGCACATAAAAACAAAAAGATACTGAATGAATGGCAAACAGTGCAGATCTTGATCAGACTGCACGTATCTGTAGGCTTGATCATGAGCTACACTGGTCGCAAAGACAGAAGCAATTGTGACCAGAATGATAAGGGTTAAACATGTCATTTACAACATCTGTTCAGAGGGGAATAGTGTATTTGTGGTATAATGGTCTAAAGAAATCCATTATAAATAGTTTTAAGTTTTATTTTTTCATTCAGTTTTCGGTCATATAAGTGATAAGACATATTAAATGTCGCATTTCCTTTTTCAGTTAGCTTCAGAATTGAGTCACATGCAAAACTGACTATTCCTCCTTTGGCTACGTAATGATCGTTTTGTTGTCCAGTTACTAATTGTTTTGACAAGCTGACCAAATAGTAATCCTGACATGTTTATTACAAAAAGTTTCAATAAAAGGGCTTGAAGTTTTTAAACATTATCCGACAAGACGATTAAAGAAGAACAACAAGTAAGTTGATTTTTCATTCGTAACAAAAGAACTTTGTTCGGAAATATTTTACGCCATTTGTACTTTAAAGAAGTTGTTGGAAGCATAGCAAATGAGGTAATAGAAAGTTTTGTTTTACTGCAACAGCTTTTCTATGGAAGAATAAAACATAATATTCATTGTAAACATAGTGAAATAAATGAAAATTCATTTCAAATTCTAGGTTAATTATGCGTATGGGAATTTTATAAGACACAAAAAATAAAAACAACGTTTTATTTTTTTGTAGTTTTTGTAAAATGTTTTTGATAATTTAAAATTTAAATATGAAGAGAAATACTACCATATCGGTGGCCAGCTTGTCCACTTTCTGGAGAACTGACCGGAAAACTGTCTCGTAGTTTGCGCAAGCCTCCATAACAGCCTGCAAAGTGGCGTTGTTCAGTTCCATACGTATGCAGTGAGTACATACGTGCCTGTTCCTTGAAGTTTCGAGGACACGACGCTTCACCTTCTTTATAAATAAATGCTTGGCAAACTGGTCCCCGGCTAGCAAGTATACGCCGTCGAATCGGCGGATAAGGTCTGTGGCCCGGAATGCGTGGTCTTATTCCTCATCCATGCCCCAGCAAACGTCGCAGGTCGCCTTTGCCTGTTCGTTGGCAGAATGCCAGACTTTACTAACTAAATACTCCAATGTGTAATCCAGGAAAACTCTGGCGATTGCGAATCTGCGCATACATTCCATTTATGAGGATGTGTTGTTGTAATAGTTAACAAAAGACGAAGGTTTAATGGAACTGTAGTCCTTGGATCTCTGATAAAGAGTTGGTCGATCCAGTTATTTTTGTCTCAAAATCAAGTAATGTCAAAAAGATATATATAGTCATAGTTGTTATTAATAGTCGTCTTTTGGGTATAAAGCAGCCAGGATACTGCCTTCGACAACGCTTTTGTCTTCCTTGATCGGCACAGTAGCCCGAAATTGTCTGGTTTCACAGCAGGAGTAATTGTTCCGTCCCTCCCGGTAAAAACCTTCAGAACCTGGATTGCTTGACTTCATGACAGATCGGTGCTTAGAATTTCATACGTTTCCGTAGCACCGACCATGTAAAAGAGCACAAAAATAGCAGGCGATGCATCTTTACTGAAACAAACAACAACGAAAAAACATTCAATATATATATATAATAATAATAAATTATATATATAAGACAATTAGACAATGTATAAGACATAAGACAATGTATGTTAAGCTGTCAACAGTATATTCAAATGTTTTTAACGTATGTCTGACGATTAATATCTTTAAGTAGAACAGAACACAATTAAATACACAAAGTCAATAATATATAAGTTCAATACATGATATAATACGCATTCAAAGAATAACATAAAAGATAAGGTAATCGAAAATAGTCTTTCTTCACGTCACAATTTCACTCATTTTTGTTTCAGTCTTAGATTACTTAGATTATCCATTTTATTTTTCGTTTTTGTTTGTATTAGTCCTAGATTGTTTTTCTTGCGTTTTGAAGTCAAAATCCCAATTTAATTTCGAAAAAAAGTTTGAATAAAGTATGAATTAAACACGGCATTACTAGCGAAACACATATTTCACAATATTGTTTCGCAAAGTTCTTTAGTTACGAATCCAAAAAGATAATATTCAACTTACTTGTTGTTCATCTTTAATCGTCTTATTGAATAAGGTTTAGAATAAATTTTCTTGCCTATTTATTGAAACTTTTGTGATTAATTTCCTGATACAACTGGCTAATTATGCCCCTTCCTACTAATTGTCATTTGTTTCTTTTCAGAATGAGAATGCATTTCCGCTGATTATATTTAATTACCATACCTAAATCGTTGCACAAAATGTTGCCAAAATGTTGTAAACCTATTGTTCTTTTTCTTTTCATTTCAGTTCACGATTGTAGACAAAACCCCTATATTAAAAATGTCTTTAAAATTTTCTCATGACACATACTTCTGTACGTAGACATGGCTTTTAGTTTATACTAATTTATATTAGCTCTATTGTGATTAAATCTTGAACCATATCGAGTCACTCAATAATAACAATACTACTTTGCATAAACTAAATGATGTTTAACCTGAAATGTTTATTTTACAAAGCATTTAATTACATTTTGTAATTAAAACGGAACATTTTTCAACTAGTATTTCAACTGACTGAGAAATTCTTCTCTATCAGACTTTACGGTATCTGGACTTGATTTGACGACCCTTTTCACTTTTATGTCCTGTACAGAAACCCCCTTGGTAGCAACCATCGCAGCTGCCCACATTTTGAACGAATAAGACTGGTACCAAGAGTATTCATTGCCAGGGAAATAGCGATTTTTTTATAGAAAAAAGGAGGAAAGTGATAAATTGTCAACGGCAGATTTTTAAAGCGGCAAAAGAGTGGACCCAGGCACCCCTAGTTGTCTGATCGCACTTGTAAAATAATTCACCATTACCTGAAGTGGACAGACTGCGTTATTCGTGATAGTTATTTACAAGGAAACTTTCCTACCTTGCTGCAATCTGATCACCTCGGCCTTTATGCTACGCAATAGACCGGAGAATACGGAAATGCCCGATGTTGCACGATTGTATCTTGCTGGTCAGTTTTAGTCAACCTCCGCGCAGGAATATTGTCACCTCCAAGCAAATCACGTGACGATGGTATAGCCATGTGATCCTAAAATGGCGACACGCTTGGCAACGCCTGGTAAATCAAATGCTTGCCATATTCTACAGGCAAATTGACATTTATGTCAAAACCTTTCAAAACATAATAAAAGTATTTAAAGCATCTAACTTTTGCAGTATGCCATTCGTCGAATTCACTGTACTCAAAATGCCGTCAAGTAATTGAATTGTTTACTTTTTTAGCAGGTGCGCGTCACAACACCAGAAAATAAGTTATTTTAGTAATACTGCATTATTTTTTAGTCTTTTACGAGCAAAATATATAATATTTAACTACTGAGATAAAAACTTTGTACTATAAATATAACTCAGCTCAGTGAAATTCAGCCCAAAATACATGGTGGCAATGTCTACTGTGCCGATCAGGGGAAGTAACAGTGTGTTGTATGTACATTTGGAGGCTTGCCCGTTTAAATTAAGCGCCGCGCTCGGGTTTTATAGTTAATTTCAAGAACTTCTATGTAGAATAAGAAAACTCATGGTAGGAGCGTGATACCTGTTTGTGATGACGCATTACATATCAACTCAAACTGTTGCCATCCGCAACATCATGATGTTGTTTTTGTTTAGTTACAATTAATGAGCCTAGACTCCATCTGTTACATCTTTTTCGGAACTTAAATGGATTACCTTCCTGAACGCGTCAAATTTCAGCAAGAACTCCACATATTGCGGCATAATACGCTCCTTTACAATCATATTAAAATACATGGGCGGCGAGGGACAGAGAGATGCGGAAGTTACCAGTAGGCCTACGTTGGGATGCGTGATGTGGATGTGGGATACCAAGATACAATATCCAGGAGCTGTACTGAAAGTCACAAAAGTGCAGTGGTGGAGACGAGAAAGGGGGCTATATCGATGACTGCCTGCACTATGGATGAGGGATACTAACATACAATATCCAGAAACTAAACTGAAAGAAAACAAAAATGCAAGAGCGGAGTGGAGTAAGGAGGGCTATGTGGTAGACTGCACTGCGGATGAGGGATACTAAGATACAATATCCAGAAGCTGAACTGAAAGAAAACAAAAATGCAAAAGCGGAGTGGAATAAGGGGGCTATGTGGTGGACTGCACTGGGGATGAGGGATACTAAAATATCATATCAAGAAACTGAACTGAAAGTAAACTAAAATGCAGGGACGGTGAGGAATGATATATGAGAGACTGCGGGCTACAGGTGGTCCGGTGGTGTAGTGGTAACACGTTTGACTCTCAATCCAGAGGTTCGAGATTCGAAACCCGGTTCATGCACTGGAAATTTCTGAAATGCTCTTAAGTGTCTCCCATCTAATACTGATTCTTCCCAGAAAAGACGACTTCGCGTGTATTGGTGCAATCACCGGATACATTAAGGTTTAGCAGTATATCACCAAATCACAGAAATGTTTGGTAAAGGAACAACATTTTTACCAACAATCTACCTGTCTAATACATGTCTGACCTTACTGCCCTGTACCATTGGATACTTAAAATATTCTCAAAAGTTGTCTCCCTTTATAAAAGATTGCCATTTGTAAAGAAACTAGATGCCCACGAGCAACATGTCGAGCCAACTCTTTGACCCCTATATGTGACCTTGACCTTTGAGATAGAGTCCGTCTCATTGAGTTAAACATTCATGCCAGTATAAACAAGATTCCTCAAAGTTATGGGCCGGACAAGATCTAACATGACCTTTGACCTCCAACTGTGACCTTGACCTTTAAGATAGAAACTTGGGGCTTGCGCATGACACTCCGTCTCACTAAGGTTAACATTCATGTCAAATATAAGCAAGATTCCTCAATGCATGTCAAAGTTATGGGCCGGACAAAATCTGAAATTACCTTTGACCTCCAACTGTGACCTTGACCTTTGAGATAGGAACCTAGGATTTACGCATGGCACTCCGTCTCACTGAGGTTAACATTTCACGCCAAATTTAAACAAGATTGCTCCATGCATGTCAAAGTTATGGTCCGGACAAACAAATCCAGACGGTCGCACGCACGCAAGCAAGTACGGATGGACGCACGCTTTCTTTCTATGATTTCGTGATGTTCGATTTTTCCCCCAAAGACCTGATGGACAGGCATGTATGTACAAGGAGTCTCACTCTGTCCCACGAGTCAGATCGCTCCGTGTGTCTACTAGCAGGCCCTTAATGGTTGCCTTTGCGCTATGTTAAGCGCCTAGAGCTTCACGCGCTTGTGTTTATCATGAAATTCGGGTATGATAAAAATATAATATATGGGGAACTGCACTGTAGATGAGAGATACTAAGATACAATATCATGAAATTGAACTGAATGAAAATAAAGATGCAGGGGCAGACAGGGGTAAGAGGGCTATGTGGGGCTCTGCACTATAGATGAGGGATACTAACATACAATATCAAGGTAAAAATAAAGGGGTTGGTTTTGGTGGGAGCAGTGGGTGTGTTTCATAAGAAATACTAAGACACAGCCTGGCGGTCCAAAAATACAGCGGCGGCGAGCTGGAGCGGGGAGGCGGGGTTTGTTTAGGGTGCGGGATGTGTACGAGGGATACTAAGATACGATATCGAGAAACTTATCTAAAAAAAAGAAATTACAGGGACGTAAAGGGTGCATGTGAGGCGGTGTAGTGTTGCGAGATGTGGATGTGGGATACAAAGATACAATATCTAGAATCTAAAATGAAATTTAAGGAGGTAGGTTACCTTGTTACAAGGGTAAATTCAAATTAGTTGAACCGCAGCATCTTTTCGTATTTCGTGTAATATGAAGTCTTAACTGTAATAATCTCAGTTTCGTTTGTCTCTGTTCCTTCAAGTTCAATTTTTATCCAGGTTTGAAGAACATGACCCTCCAAAGGTATTTCATATTGGAAGAAGAAGGAAAATACGGATATTTAACACTTTTCAGTGTATTTTAGTTTCGTTGATATCCGTAGAAGTCAGCATAATCTATAATTTTACTAGTATGCACGTTAGCTTTCTAATATAAGCTGAAAATGTATATGTCGCGGGGCTCGTGTTTCCATGGTAACGCATTTTCTCTCATTTTTAAACAACTATGTATAAAAATAGGGGTTTTCAACGGCTTCAGTGCCATTCTGTTAATGACCAACATGGAATATTTGGGTAATATTATTAGCAACATACCAAGCACTATACAAGGTACCCTATTTTTCTTAAAGTTTAAAGTAACCATGGCAACAGAGATGTTTAAAATGGCTTATATCTTGCTTTTTGTCGCAATTTCTTATAAAATAATATTGAATAAGATTATCTTTCTAGTTGATGTAGCTTTAAAACATATTATTTCTAACGTAAGTTATATTTTCGTGTTATCTGCATTTATTCAAACAAATTTCTAAGCTTAGAATACTTACAGCAGTACCCCTCGTCTGGCATTTTTCATGGAAAAATCGTTCAGCATGCTACTATTATTCTCATGGATATTGTTGAAATGAAAATAAAAAGCCGAAGCTGTGTTTCTTAAATAGATTAGTGTCAACGCTTTTGAATTTTACATTTAGATACATAGGTCACGGGCTTCGTTTCCATGGTAACATCAATTCAATTCAAGAAACCACAATTTTCTACTGAAATTTGAACAATTTTAGATCTTAGTTTTAGTATATAAGTAACAAATTATCAACGGAACCTGAAAAATAGGTATTACAAATCAAACTTCTAGATTTTTTATTTGAAAATGGTCGTAACAAGTAACCTCTCACCCAACTATATTCCAAATAACATTGGTTACCATCATCTATTTTCTTACATTCGGCATAACATTTCAATATAACTACATAAAAGAAGCAAAATATTGATTATTATTCAGAGCAAAAGACTCATAAAAAATATTTCAGCAAATAATGGTTATTTGAAAATAGTTTGAATAAAGAAAATGCACAGAATTACGTACTTTCAAGATAAAAGCTATTAATTTTGCGCGGTAACTGACACGTAACGTCATGACGTCAATGACGTCATTTTAAGGCAACATTGTTTTGAAGCGTTTCTGCGGCAATTTATTCATTATTTCTGCATTATTAAACCATAAAGAGTCAGATCGAAGACAGGTCTATGATTTGTTTTCAGAAGAATGAATATACAAACACATTTAGTTTGTCGTAAACGTCGTCGTAAATCGTCACGTTAGCTTCCGGTTGGACATGCGCACATACAAATATAAAGGTAACCTACCTCCTTAAGACAAAACAAAGCAAAAAAATGGGTAGGGGTTGCCCCTGTGACCTTAACCGGAAACGACAAAATATCAGAATTTAATTAATTTCCATGTGACCTTGATCTTTAAGCTGCTGACTCAAAAATCAATAAGGACCTTTCTTTAGCTGTAGTCATTCGCTGTGTAAAGTTTGAAAACCATAGCTGTTTTACATTAGATTTACTGCCCGGCTCCCGGTTACTGTAATCTTGATCATTGAATTATTTACCCTAAAAGTGATTGTGATCTTTTTTAAATAGTGTTTAGTCATCCTGTAAAAGCTATAGCTATTATACTCTATGACCGGAAACGAAAATTTAAAAAAAACAACAAAAAAAACAACAACCTGAACTTTAGTCAAGTCAGTTTAACTTTGACCTTTAAGCCACTGATACCTAAAACGATAAGGATCTTTCTCTAATAGTACTCATATATCAGTTATTGTCTATTGAAATTCGTAGCTTATATACTTATTAATTTAGAGTATAGAAACCATTTTTCAGTCTCCGGGTCACTGTGACCTTGACCTTTGATCTATTAGGATTAATTAAGTGTGCATGATTGTCCTGTAAAGTTTGAAAGTTCATAGCTATTATACTTTCTGACTTACAGTGTGGAAACCTAAAATGTTGACGGACGACGACATTCCATAATACTCTGGACCCGTCTTTTTTCTCACAAAAAAGCAATTCTAAAATCACATATGGTATATAGCTCCTGCGTATCTCAAAGATCTACTTAATCATTCTAGAACACCAACTTCATATGCCCAGTCCAACTGGTGTTTTTTCTTCTTCAGAAAATCCTTTCTGTATCCTGGTTCAATTACATACAAAATGCAACTTCTGCAAAACATTTTGAATAATTATATTTGCAATGCAGCAAATTACCTAGCAGCTAGCAGATTTCAGATAAATTGTTCTCTGATAGATCGCTTATTGTGCTTTTTTGTATTAGGGCCTATATGTTTGGGTTAATGCATATCATTTGTTGGTGGTCTCGTGGATCACTGACTTGTTCAAATGTGTTCCCTGGTTAAATGTTTTATTATTAGCAGCAGTATCATGATGATGATAATGATGATGATGATGATTATTATTATTATTGTTGTTATCATCATTATAATTATTCTCATTTTATATTATTACTGTTTCTTAGTGACATTGCGACCTATTGCTTTCACTCAAAAACTTTTCGTCACTTTGAATGGCTGAAAAATCTGTTTCCGTGACCAAACCGAACAACATCTATCTCTATTGTTAAAATTCGATCGGGCACGTAAGAAATCAAATTTAGAAACCATGTTGCATAATTAAATGCTCGAGTATCCGCAGAAAATATCAACGTGCCTGGTAAGATGTCATGTCAAATTTATTATTTATTTAGTTTAGTAAAAAATCCAGCCAACATTTTGAATGGTAAGTTTACGTCCTAAAGGAATCATGAAGCATAAAAAAGAGGAATTACATGTATAACTCAAGAAAAAAAAGAAAATTTTGTTTTCTTGACTTACACTGTTCTTTCAACAAAGATAGATAAATCTAGCTAGCTTAGCCAACAAAGTCCTTGGCTTCTTGCTCTGTAGACGACTCTACTGGCATTTGAGTACTTTGATTCTAAACTTTGCACAAAATGATTTTATCAGCATTTTGCTGTGAATATTCCACAATAATGAATTGGGACAAAGATTGATTGTGTAGGACAGGACTAAAACAGAATAAGTTGGACGTATTCAGGTTATTTTACAGTATTTAATACATTATAAATATGGTAATGATTAATTCTAAAATAAATAAATTGTTGCTTCAGACAAAGAGAAAAAACAAGCTGAAAAGCTATACGTATGTTGTCGCCAGCGACTTTAATCTAAATTCTATACATTCATATATAATATCAGTTTCTCGGCAAAGTTTTTGACGGAAAAGTAATTGAGGTTTCATGTAACTAAAATCTTGCTTGAGACAGAGCTGAGCTACAGCTGGGCATGTTGTCGCCAGCCTCAAACTCTAAACTATTTAAACTTCGCATCCATCTCATTTTCGCGGCAAAGGTTTTGGTGGGAAAGTATCTGAGGTCGTAGATTGCACTTCTTTATTGTCGTCTGAAATTTCTGCGTAAACAGGTTTGACGGTACTGACTGGTCTGCCCATTTCCGGCTGATAGTTCAACTGGTGCATATACGGTTCACTTTGTCCTTGTCTTGGATACTGAACTGTATTCATATATTGCGGGCGACTTGACGGTCGTGACGGTGTGTCGCCCATTTTAGCCAAGTAATGTGTACATCATCTCTGAAATATATATATCTGTTATGTTGCTATTAATTATCTCTTGGTCTGAGAATAGCAGTCACTAAGTAAAGCACTTGAGGTACCGGTCTGCGATTTTTCAAGATAAATAAATCACCCATTCAGTCATGACATGTGACTGAGTTGTAGCAATTCGTAAATGTATTTGTTGTTTTTATTTTTTTCGCTTATCATACCTGTAACTGACTATATTTATCGCATTTGTAACTGAATTTAGTTCCGCATCGTACTTTTAAAGGCATTGACCTCCAGATTTGGCTGAAAATAATCTTTCTTTCAAATTGAAGTTTGATCATATTATGAACATTAGAAGATGAGTTTTTGTTTCTAAAATATTTTAAAAATTCCAAATCAAGAAAATAAGATGAACGCGTCGGGAATCGAACCCCGGACCGCCGCGGTAATAAAAAAAATTGTCCTCGTTGTAACCAATAGCGCTAGGAGGATGTAGTGAATTATGTCTTCAAAATATAGTTATTTATAATAGTGACAGTTTACATGGAGTAAAGGCGTTACAAACGCTGTTCGATTTTCATCGTAAAAAGTAGTAAAAACAGGAAATTCTCATGTGTTTCTGTGTAACATATAATTTGTCAGTAATTAAGTTTTAGAGCCTTCTTAAGAAATATAGCATTTATTTCCAGATATTTAAAATTTTTTTTATTTTTTTTGTTGTCGAACGATCTGGAGGCCAGTCCCTTTAAGCGCATGTAATTCAACAATTAATTTTGCGTTGTACTTGAAACTGGCCATTTGAAAATGCTCTGAATTATAAATATTCCTTGTCTAACAATACTTTAAATACTTCGTTTACAGTCAAACCTGTGTTAAAGACCAACTCTGACAGACCACTGGCTCTAAAGCCAACGTTTGTTCCTTTACATTACAGTGTAATTTAACCTGTGATAAAACCACCTCCAACAAGACAATTTTGGCTCTCCCAAGGTGATCTTTAGAGACAGGTTTGGCTGACAGGTTTGACGCGGTTTGAAGGTGTATATATCCTTATGGAATATTTCAGTCACCAGTCAAAATTGTTCGGTATAGCTGAATCATTGATCGTAAAGTTATTTGCAGTTTTATGTCGGGTCAAAAATGATGGCTCTGTTCTTTTATGCTTTTACAACTGGCACTACTTGCGAGATATCCTGATATCTTACGGTCTATGAATGGAGGTTAATATCCAGTACAGTCCTGATATCTTAAACCTTCTGCCTTTAAACACTTGCGCAACAGCTAGGTACATGGAAGAAGTATATAAAATATATTTTATATATAAAAATATAAATTAGCAAATAAGACACACAAATAACTACATACCTGCAGTTCTTTAATCCGTTATTGTATCATATAATACATGATAATTATTCGCCTTTTGCTCTAAAGTCCGATTCTTCCTAACTAATTCCCACATATCAATATTTAATGGCTTGTTTTACGACTGATCAATCTTTTGTTGGTTTTAACGGTCCGTGATTTGTAAGCAGTAAGTAAATAGAATTGCCAATCTGTCAATTTTCTATGCTACTGATATCATATAATTATACATAAATATGCATACACAGGTTAAAACGGACAAAATCGTTACATTCAATATTATCAGTGCTCTAATATTATAAAATGTGTCTCGATAATTTTGTGCACGTTTGGTAATTGATCATCTTATGTTACAATTTTCAAGGTAGTGAATTAAGTTGTGTATAAAGCAAACCTTCTGTGTTACATATTAATCATTATATTAGATGATCATATATTAGACTGACTACAGCCAAATATGTTATCCTCGTTAAAAAACTAGTATTAATAGTATTAGTATTAGTAGTAATATTAGTATATAGTTGTAGTAGTAGTAGTAGTAGTAGTAATATAGTAGCAGTAGCAGTAGCAGTAACAGTTGCAGTGGCTAACTCGTACCCACATATACCTGTTGAAGAACCGTGCCGCAATACATAGATCTTGTAAAAATACTGCACTTACAGTCCGCGCGTCAAACCGGCAGTGGCATAATTTCTGTTCAGAACTGTTCTCATATTTTATAGATCTACAGTGACGAATCCGTGGATCGAACTAAACAATCTTGAAACCAAAAAAGATAAAATACCAGAAATGCATCCTATTTTTTCTTCTAAGGGCATGCCCCACGGACCCACCTACAGCCCTTCGGTAGGCTTGCACACATTTTATAGTCAGCTACGATCGTGATTTAAAACATGCACTAGACAACATATTTGCATTTTAATGCATAGTGAAAGGATGTTATAAGATTATACCAAAGATTCGTATATATATTCGTCATTGATCTTGATTTCGAATGTGCATAACTCTTAATCCAACGACAAGATTATGTCCGACACGCGATACATCCAACAAATACAACTTGATGTACGGTAACCATCCTTTTGGCATGAAGTCATTTCTTGAAATGTTATTATTTCACAAAGATATATATGTTTCAATTCAAAGAGTCAACCTTTTGCCTGAATTACCATTTCCTTCGCTGGGTAGGGGGTGGGGGTAGGGGGTGGGGAAGCTGGCAAAGTGGTTACGGTCGCTGACTTCTAAACACTTGTCCCCTCATCGATGAGGGTTCGAGCCTCATTTGAGGTGTTGAATTTTCATGTGAGGAAGCCAAACAGCTTGCTTACGGAAGGTTGTTGGGTTCACCTGGGTGCCCTCCTATGATGAAATAATGCCCGGAAAGGCAGGTCTTACCCCACCATGAGTAGCTAGAAAGTTGCTAAATGAACTATCATTGTGTAGGTGTGACGTTAAACACAACAAAAACAAAAAAACATTTTCATCTAGCTCCGTAGCTAAATGGTCCATCATCAACGGTGTGAGTTCGAAACTCCATTTGGGATGTAGATTTATCCACATGGCTTACATGCCCTGTGGTTCTACACAAGTGCCCTCTGGTGCCAGTAATAATGTCCACAGGGGCACTTTTGGTCTCACTCCACCATTCAAAGTTTGAAGGTCGCTGAATTATTGTGTGGGTGCAACTTGAAGGCAAGGAACTTGCAACAGTCTGTTCTTGTCCGATTGGTATTTTCCGGAATGTATTATCTTGTCTGATTATCATGTACATGTAGACTCAAATAAAGTCTGAATATTTCAAATAACATTCAGGTGTAACATAATATTATTCTAATTTTTATTTCTAAGGTTTTAAGATGTAAAAGATATGTGTTTGTTTCAGTGTAAGATTAAAATATCTTTTACAATTTGAACACCAGTGGTATATCAATGAGTTGAAAAAGGAAGATAGGCCTTTCATGAATGACAGGTATTTGATAAACATATTTTATTTAACCAATCCAGTTTTAACTAAATTTCACACATTTTATAACTTCTTAACATTGAAATATATTTTTAATATCTTTTACATAAAATACCAGTATGTTTCACTATAATATTCCAAAATATTCAATGAAAAACATCATTGAAATTAACAGGACAACAAATTATCTACGACCAATACGAATGTAAAATTTATTTTTTATGTGCAAGGTAGCAGTTGGGAAGAAGAGTATTTACAGAAAATATGATAGCAATGTAAATTTTGTATTCATTAAAGTAGCCTACCACATAAACTTTAGTCATTACATATTATTTTCCTTCTTCATGATGGTCCCCTTTGCCTTGACAACTTACGCAAACGAATGCAGATCATACACGACCCATATCAGCTTTTACAACTCTCTTCATCTGAACTACCATTTCCGGTTATATTGTCGTCTGCTTCACGTAGTAACAATGGAATATTATCAGCACCCAAATTTTCTTCAGTTATCCCAAGAACTTTTTGAATTTCATCCAGTTCAGATTTAAACTTTTTCTGTTTCCATTCCACTATTTTAGTCAAACAGTTCATAATCAAGACTAACACAAATGTTGCAGCAAACATAATGGCCACTGTTTCAACTTTGTGTGTCTTTGAATATTTTACTAATTTCTTCCATCCCGTTGGTGCTGGTCCAACTGTTATTTCAATTCTAGCTGTTTTCCATGCCCGGTTAGTGCTTCTGTCCTCTACCTGGCACAACCATAGTCCTGCACTTTTCTCGTCTGCTGATTTGATTACATCCTGGGTTTTATCAATAGCTGATTTCCGGAACTGCTCTCTTCTCTTGGGATCTGTCCACATTCTAGTCGACTGCTTAAATATTTTGCCGAGTTCATTTCCATGACATTCTAATTTCACAGTGTCGCCTTTTGTAACATGTTTAGTTTCATTTCCAACAACAACAGAAAATACTGCAACAATAATGTGAACTTTTTTGCTCAATGTCAACACACAGTGGTACACACCGCTGTCTTCGGGCATAAGATTCTGTATAGTCACCGAATTCAAACCTGTGACCATCCTTGACGGCTGAAGAGCAAAATTCTCCCCATTGTGTTTCCAACGTACCTCTGCAAAAGGATAGTCTGACATGATCATCTTGTATGCCTTGCTTTTGCAAGACATCGTCAAGCGAGACATTGGTTTGCGATCAAAAGAATGATGTGTTTCTAAAAGTTCGCGACTAGCAGCATTTTTATATTTTTCAGTGATATGCGTTGGTCCAGTGCTCTGTGACCTTTTTATTCGTTTCTGTGAATACCTTTCGTCCAGTCTGCTTACAGGAAATGAATGTTTTATGAATAAACTGAAAATTATCACCACATACAACTTCGTCGACGCCATGTTTTTTTTTTCTTGCGTCTGCAAATATGACGTCATTGACATGCCGACGTCATTTTACGGTACTTTTAAATGCACGTGAAGATTCATGAACAATCCAGGAGCTCTCGACATAATTATGTTTTCTTCAAACTGATATAGCTAATTCAACTGTTTTTTCGTAAAGATTTGACTAGTTTTATTAAACTCCAGAGCAGTCAAAGCGTCTGATTGGTGGGTACTTCAGGAATCAAACTTTAATTAAATTGGTAAAAAAGACTGCCTCTTGATTGGTAAAAGGGTTTTTGCGAAAACAGAATCTATAGGCTTTCTGTTAAAACATTTGCTCGTTCTATGTTCTTTTGTAAATAACTTAAAATTACTGCATGCACAAAGTATTAATTCATGCTTGTGTCTTTGACCCTGCCACCTATACTGTTTTTGTTTTATAGAACATTCCCACCATCAATGCTATGTATTGAGTTTCAACACTGTCCTAATATGATGAGGCTGGAAACCATGGTTACACCATCATCTTCCAATACCGAACTTTACATGCGGCGGTATTTATCCTCGTCTAGGTTCTATTTGCTGTCTAGAAAACGTGCTTGTCTAAAACTTTTTGGATCACCGAACATAACAGAATGTAGTTAATATCATAGCCGTTCATGTTACATACTACTTACCTTAAAGAGAGAATACATAGCTTTGAACACGGCTATGTTGAATTTTACGGGAATATATTACTCTTTTTTAAATTGCCATGCTACAAACTTATTTACTTTTTGTTTTTCACATAATCAGTCTTATTAGTTTCAATGCATCATGAATAAACAACCCAAGGTATAAAAGTGATACATTTTGCGACATCTGTTTGCACTTTGGGTTTATATTAATTATCGCTTTCTACGTAAGTCCTTATTGTAGATTGAATTATTGTAGACATCAGATGGATTGCGCTGTGTTGTGCTTTGTTTTATTTTGCACCATGTCGTTTTCATGTAAGTATGCTTATCATTTATCTTACTTTTATTTGGTATCTTTTTAACCCTTAACCCTAAGCATGCAGGACACGATTGGTTCTGTCTTTGCGACCAGTGTAGTTCATGATCAGCCTGCACATCCATGCAGTCTGATCATGATCTGCACTGTTCGCCATTCAGTCAGTATCTTTTTGTTCAGCATTCCTTTTAACAGTCAATGGTACTGTCCAAATTGGAAGATTGGCAAGTTTATTACAGGAATTTAGCAGGGTAATGTTAAAGATACCCATTGCCTGTCTTTTACTAAAATATTTTATCTTGGATTTGTACTTCAAGTTTAGAAGACACTCATCGAGTGTATTTAACTTTACTAAATATATATAATTATTATATATTAATTGCTTATGTAGAGTTGCGTTCGTAATTAAATGCCATGCGGTAACAGTCAGTTGTTTAAAAAAACTTCACATTTATACTGTGTTTAGATATTCGTGTATTAAGTGTGTACTTTTCAAACTGTTTATGCATAGAATTATTACTACTTGCACTTGAACTTGTAAGTGTTTGTCTACATAAAATAATATAGTATTTTTTTTTTATATTTTCAAAATTGAAATTTTGGTCTGGTATACCTTTAATCTTTAAAATAATCTTACTAAAACCTATCCGTAATACATTCTGAATAAACACATTTTGTGCTAAAAGCAACAACCAACTCAGCCATTCATTGCACGTATTTTAAAGTATAATTGCATTCATAGGGCCCGAGTTTGATTCCCACTTCTTTGCCATTCAGTTCAACTTCTCATTTATGAGGTTATGTTGTCAGACAGTTCCTAGCAATCCAGTAACAGTTTTATCTTACTTAAAGCGCTGCTTCATGCATACTATTCTGTAAGCATTTCACAATTCAGTATTTGCTCTTGAATAAATCACTGTTTGAGACATATTGTTTCGATTCTAACACGATATCAAGTATTATTATGTACATCCTTGTCGGCATCAATCAAGTAAATGCCCGTTTTCCGTTGATTTCTTTGATGCCGTTTTACGTTGTAGGGATAATACACGTTAGTTTTGTGTATTAACGTCTGCAGAAGCCCGCGGGATTGTTTGTGACCGAGACCGGAGGTATTTTTGCATAAAATTATATTTCACGACGATTTATGTATTGTTTTCATATGTGATGACGACGATTCCGGTACATTTTTTATTTACCATTCCAGTTGTTCTTGGAAACGGTAAACATGTTTTAAATATCCGTATCCAGGGCCCGGAAATAAACAACACTATCAAAAGTACATCCTGAAGGTTTTTAAGCGGTTTTTTTTATCTCTCATTATTACAAACATAAGATTACCAATAATTGTTCATATGATTTCACTTTTTAGTGGACTCGATCACAATTTCAAGAATAATAACTTTACATTCGAGTTATATTGAGTACGGATACGCAGTTGGAGTACGGATGAGTACGAACGTAGTGTCAAGTTTCCAAGCTGTTTATATAAATTCTTCGAGAAATTAGATAAAAACATACTGACTGATACTTACCAAAATCATAAATATGATACCTAAAAACAAAGAATCACACAGGTAAACACGCGATTCTTTAACATTCACGGCTGTCTACAAACTCTGAATTGATGCAGAGTTCTAAAAGGGGGTATAAAGTACGAACAATGTTGGGGGCAGCGCATTTGGCGTTAGTTACTGATACAGTAAAACATTCTATGGTTTAGTTTGCATCTTTAATGCTTCAAGAAGAGGTTTTTATGAAAGAAAAAAGACACATACCAGATGTCAATCTGCGCAGAATTACATATACGTCCCTGGGAAAGCATTTCAAAAATAAAAATCGGGTATTAACAGCACGTGAATTGCCTAGTTTGCACACGATTTTTCTCCCGTTAATACATGGGCGGATCCAGTGAAAAAAGTAGTTTTTATGCAAGAATATGATGTAATAACCGTTACATTAGAAAAACGAATTATTGCATGATAACACACAATTTCAACTTTCTTTGTTTAATAGGAAAACAAATCGTGTCGTGTTATAATGAACGTTGATTTACATCCATGCGGCTAATTGGTCAAGTTTATATTTTCAATAAAACCTATTCTGTCTACAGACGGCGACGAAGGTTATGATACAGATCCATGTGAACCCGGAGACACTGGGGTTTACCCTCACAGCAAATGTCAGATGTACTACAACTGCTCTATGAAGATAACTGAGTTCCGGCCCTGGCTTGGCGACCACGTAATGGAGTGCCATTATCCAGATCTGTTCAGTACGCTTACAGAGTCGTGTGCGAATTTCAAAACTGTTACTTGTGGAAGCAGGAAAGAATTTAAACATGGGTGTAAGACAATTTACGTTGTTCTTTTGCGGCTTGGTGGTTATTACATAGGTTACTCGTACGCTTATTTCCCCACCCATCCATTTGGGTTCGATTAATATGTTATGATCATGTCCGATCGAAATATAAATGTGCAAGATTTTCGTCTTCACTTTCCAGATTCATTGCTTCGAACCTATGTTCATGGAGAGACAATGTCAGACATTTCTTTCATGTGCAATCGAACTAGACACTACAGCACTTTAAAACAAAGTTAAGAATTCTAACGTTGGCACCGGTTTCAAATGATTTCTTTCGTAGAAAATGTTTTAGTGTATTTCAAGCGTAATGTTTTAAATATTTACATTTAATCAAATATATTTCTTTTCAGGAAAATGAAAGCAAAATTTCCAGATGACCATTTTTACAATGACACTCTTCAAATAAATATTCTGTATTGCAGGTGAATATCTCAACAACCAGTGTAACGGACCACAATGCCGGAGTTGTATCTATGACTACTCCAAGTGTACGGTAAGGAACGGCTTTATACCGATGGACAGTATGCCAAATTCTCCGTACTATGGAGAGTGCGACGAGTGGAGGTTTACCAAGATGACATGTCCTCGCGGAAAGATATTTGATCAGACATCAAAAGTGTGTAAACCTTATTGAAATATCAAAATAATATGTTCTTTGAACAATAAAGAAAAGTGATTTTTTTTCACATTGAAGAATATATATATATTTTTTACTGATATTTCTTCTGATGTAGATTTCAAAGTCATGTGATGGGAAGCCCAGCGAGTCCTTATTGCTTTACCTAGGTTGTCTTTGCTAAAGGTGTGGTGGCTAATTTCTGCCAGTTTCGGTCAGTCTTTTTGGCTTTTGCAACATAAATGAAAGGAAAAAATGACACATTGGTACACGTTGAAACGGCGCACTAAACATGCCAAAAAATGTGTTGTTCCGTTCTGTAATGGCGGATATGTTGGCGGGGATAACAAATCAAAGTAGCGAAATAACGAATAAAAAGCAATGAAGTATTCGTAGTATGAATGTCTGTTTCAAACATTTTACATGAAATTAAAATTAATATAGTAAACAAATTGCGGTCTGCATTCTGCTTAAACAATAACTTACGCGTATGTACACTTTATCTTGCAGGGACGAAGTAGTTTAAAGTTTATCAGAGACTGCATCCTATTAACATTATATCTCACTACGTTGATAATTTGTCTTGTCTCACACGAAAACGAATTAACCAACATATCCGAGAAATATGCCTTAATTCTTAAACATTTCATTCTTGCAAGTCGTGCAAAGAGTCACTATACTGCGGACAAATTTTTCCCGTAGATCCCTTCAAAAGGACAGATGTATCAGGTCTGCAATTACAGAAAGACTGTTGGGTTTGCTTAAAAAATAAATGTTTTGTATCAATGGAATTCATTTTTCATGATGGGTCAGAATTAAACATTTAAGCCATCGAACTTACGTATTGAAGGAGCAAGGAGTGTATCCTGTTCGTGGCTAAAAAAGAACATGTTTTAAAGAAAAATATTTAAATGGATATCTGGTATTGGCTTGAACTTTGATCAGGAGGTATACTGGTTTCCCAGTAGTTTCAGGACCGAAATCGCTATTTTTTGCCAGTAACTTTCAAATAAAACATAATAGAAACATAAAATTTTCACAGAAAAAAGCTAGCTAGGTTCTTCATTAACATGCAGAATTCGTATTACACTTGCGTTCATAACACAAGTGTAGATGAGGCCTCAAAAGGGGCAATTAATTCCATTAATATCTTAGTTAGTCCGAGTAGTTTTCCGGACCATTCTTTATAACAATTGTAACCTTTCTCTAAAAGCAAACATTTCCGATTTCGTTATATGTATTCAAATTAAAACATAATTCTAAGGCGTGATGACGATTTGAAAAGTATATTTCAAGAATTTAACAAATACTAGATTTATAATACGCTCATTACAGTTACTTCTAATTACGTTTGAATGACGTTTGCAACGTCACGCTAAACTGACGGGACGTATTGAGCGGACTGGTAATAGATACTATTACAAAAAAAGAAAGTAAGAACTTTTTGATATAATTACAACATTTAAAAAATAAAAGAACAAGACCGGTCACGAAATTGGTAGTCTAACGCCCTGACCACTCGGGCATGGACGCTGCTGCTAAACATTTGTTTGATAGACGGTATCGTAGGCAAATCCCTTTCTATTTTGGTTCCTATTTTTAATCGATGATTTAATGTCGTAGTATAGTGAATAAGTCGATTTTTTCTGACTTCCATTGTTTTATTTTATTACTATCAGAATGTTTTTGCTGTATCGTCTGTAAATGGGAGCATCAATAACTGATGTTTACCTTCAAGGGGCCTCAATTTCTGCGCATGAGCACTGTAACTGGATTTCCCCTGCAGTTGACAATCTCTTGTGTCAACATTACATCGAAGTAGATAAAACAACCGGGATATTCAAATAATAAATAAGTTCGGTAATGCTAGATTTTCGCTGCTAGGTAAAGGCAACAAAGGTCTAGATGATATGATATTGTTAGCCAGATGCTTTACGACGGCGTAAAGTCTATACAGCACGAAATGTAAAAGGTCCGGAAAACTACTTGGGTCCGGAAACTACTGGGAAACCAGTATATATTGAGAGTTATAAGACCTACAAAATTTAAAGATGATCATTACATTTTAGCAACATTTTACGACACTTTTCATATGTTCTGTTTAAGAGTTATTTCATGAACGGAATAGCTTTTTTACAAAGGGCTAGATCTGTACCCGAACTAATTGTTTCTCTGCGTTTTATTATCTCCCCTCATTGTTAAAAACATATCTACAGAGCTGTGTGTTTCCATAAAACTACCAAGATTTTACGATAATTTGAACTTATAGGCATGTTTTAAAATTGCATAATAATATCATTTTAAGTTATCTTGCAATTTCATCTCATCTGAAGACGATCATTTTCGAACCTTTTTCGCTCAAGGAAAAGATTATTCTATTTATTGACAACAGATGTGTGTCGGGGAGTTGGGAGGGGAGGATTTCCGAAACTGTATTGATATTTCTCCAAACAGGCTTTAAGTCATATCAATAATGATTCTTCGTATTTATAAAAATATTCTATAAATCTATGTTACATTTCAGTATGCGGAAAATCACAAAACAAAAATGACCACTTCAAATGACTTTATTTTAATACAGCCATGTCTTAATGACGACTAATAGTGCTTATAATATATCTTGAAGCCATCGAGGTTCAACAATTTGCAATCGTTCACTTCATTGGTTTTTATCAAAACAGTATAGAGAATTTGTAGAATCTGTGGAGCCAGGGTTCAGTTTTAACATAAGATAAATCGAAAACTTGTACCTATATATGTGATTGCCTTCGATATGATTTGCAAACAAACACAAGACTAAATTAATGAACAGTAACGAATTTGCAGTAAAATTTGAATGATTCTGAACATTTCAGGTAGTGCGGGTGTGCCGTACACCTAGCCTCAAGTCCATGAAGTGTGGATTTTCCGTACACCTAGCCTTAAGTCCATGTAGTGCGGATTTTTCGTACACCTAGCCTCAAGTTCAGGTAGTGATGATTTTCCGTAAACCTAGCCTCAGGTCTATGTAGTGCGGATTTACCGTACACCAAGCCTCAAGTCCATGTAGCGCGGATCTTCCGTACAATTAGCCTCAAGCCCATGTAGTGCTTATTTTCCGTACACCTAGCCTCAAGTTCAGGTAGTGCTGGTTTTCCGTACACCTAGCCTCAAGTCCATGTAGTGCAGATTTTCCGTACACCTAGCGTCAAGTCTATGTAGTGCGAGTGTCCCGTCGTCTAGCCTCAAGTCTATATGTAGTGCGGATACACCTAGCCTCAAGTCCATGTAATGCGGATTTTCCGTACACCTAGCCTCAAGTCCATGTAGTGCGGATTTCGTATATCTAGCTACAAGTTCAGGTAGTGCGGATGTCCTTTACTACTATTCTCAAGTTCTGGCAGTGCAGCCTCTAGTTCTGGCAGTGCACTTGTCCCATACAACTAGCCTAATGTTCAGCCTTTGCGGGTGTACCCTACTAAAGCCTCAAGGTCAGGCAATGCGGGTGTCCCGTACTACTAGCTTGAAGTTCAGGTAGTGCCGGTGTCCCGTACTACTAGCCTAAAATTCAGGTAGTACGGGTTACCCGTACTAGTCTCAAGTTGTTCAAAAAAAAACTGATCTAATGTTCAGGCAGTGCGGGCGTCCTCTACTATTAGCCTTTGTTCATCCAGTGTGGGCGTCCAATACAACTAGCCTTAAGTTCCAGCAGTTTGAGTCTCCTACACTGCTATACAATCAGATAAATTGCACTGCACATTATCATTTATGTGAATTAAAACAATAAAATATCCTTTGTACAACATGAATGTCCTCAATGGTATAAATATAACGTTATTTTGTCTCTGGCGGAGATGCTATGTTATTTCACTGAAATAATACCAAGCCATTGTTTGTAACAATTTTAGTGTACCTTTCATGTGAAAGGCACTTAAACAAAGCAAAACTGTGATGAATCTCCCTGTGATAGTTCACAATATGTCATGAATATACATGTATATTTTACAGAATTGACAAATATATATCAAACACAATGCAAGTATATTCAAGCATAATATACAAGTATGCATATAATATAGTCCTATGATTTCCCTTGATCATAAAGGAAATAAAATACATCTACATTTAAATCTCGTTTTACGAACTTTTGTGTTGCATGTCTTCACACTTTTTAATATATTAAACAAATATGATAAACACTATTTCATCTTTTGACTTCAAAATTAGAAGTTCAATAGCAAAGTGTTTTTTTTTTCTTGGTTCATGTTATTTCAAACTTATTTAACCCTGTTGGGTCTCGTAAGCTCACACAAATATTATAGCAATTGCCCCATCCACTAATTCATTGTAAATCTTTATCTATATTTCGTAAGTGTCACCATAACAGTGCCAGGAATGATGAATTATCTGTAAAGCCACACCAATTAAAGCATCAAATTATTCTAGTGCATTTGAATCGCTGTCTTTTTCAGCTTCTGGTTTACCTTTCTCAAGTTTATGTTTAACATTCGGTATTTTTTCATTATTTTCGTCTGTAGTTGTTTCGTCTAATTTGTCGACTGATTTTCGTTTAATCAAATAATCCGTGATTTTTCCATCTAGCAGAGCGCCTCCATTATGCTGGACCATCCAACACGAGACTGTTTCATTTTTAGCAAGATTTAACCGATGGCCTAGGGTTGCCATGACCTTGCGTGGTCTTTGAGTATTGCCACTCACTCTCAACCGTCCCATTAACTTTCCTTTTCGATTTTTCGTTTTCTTTAAAATCACGTGTCTGTGCAAGAATTGGCCTGAAATTAGTAACAAGTATTGCATTCGGTCCAAACGTTCCGAGAGAAAAACAAATCAAATATATTTTTAAAACAATAAACGATAAACCATGCTATTAAATTTGAGATTAGATATCATTGATTTAAGTCCGCCTTAGTCCATTAAAAGGGTAATTTCAACTTTTTAAATAATTACATATTTACAAGAAATTATTGAAACACACATATAAAATGAGATAAAGTAGCTTCTAAGGTGTTGTAACTTGACGGGTAGAATAAAACATAATTTTCGAAAGTGCCAAAGAAATGTTGAAAACTCATAATCTTTTGTATCCCTACCAAGCAGTCCGTGGGTATGATAAGAAAGTCCTTCGTATTCCACAATGTACAGGCCGAGAAAATTGACCTTTCCCGCGCGGAGTAATGACCTTGACCTCAGGTGCCTCATAATAAGAAAGGTAACTCTGTCATAAAACATTACCACAACCATTGTACCCGCTTGATCTACGACTATTTTGGTTTTACCGTGACTCAATGTGGTACCTGAAATAAAGTGGTTTTTTCTTATTTCATATTTCAATTAATCCTAATCAGCGTGACGCTGCACGATTCCGCCATCTTGTCCTTGCCGGAAATTGAAGAATCACTATTTGAAGGTTTCACTATACCAATTCAGTTCCTTCTTTGTTTCATATCAACAATTAAAGGCACTGGCCTCTAAATCGTACGACAATGAAACAAAAAGATTTTACGTATCATAAAATTAATGCTATATTTCTTAAGAAAACTTTGGAACTTAATTACGGACAGACAATATGTTATGGAAACACATGAGAATCAGTTGTTTTTACTAATTGTTAAATGATATCGGTATCATGACCTCACATTGACTTTGTAATGAAATCTTCTGTTTAATAAGGGATGATACAGAAAGGTTTCGGTCCATACCAATCTCTTATTTAAAAAAATCATAGAAAAATTCCTGTATATCAAACATATTACCATTCACCCAATCTATTGTTTCACCCATCAGCGTGATTTTTGTAGGTGTGACAGTAAGCTCAAGCCGCCTTCTTTTTATACTTATCTCGCCAAGAAATGTTTTTATCTCAGTTGGGTTGGAGTGTTGCGACACATTGGATCCATTAACAACCATTTTGTTAGCAACAACTTTTGCATCTACTGTCAAACCTGTAAGAACAAAGATGCGCAACTTTAAATTGTGATTAAGTGGTTATTCCGAAAGTTTTTCACATCATTTACAAAGAACGCATTTTGATGGTATCAACTCCTTACTAAACTTACTGAATTGTTAAATATAGCAGAGAAAATGTGGACAGCTATAAAATGTACGACCTATTATAATGAAGTTTCTGTTGTATTATAAGTCACACTAACACAATTTAGGTCATTAGGCGACTTCCCAGCTTCAATGGGACAAAAGGACCCCAGATGCCACTCCGGATGTTTTAGGCATAGAAGGACACCTTGGTAGAAACGCCGACTTTCCCTAAGCCAGCTGCTTCCAATCTACAACGGCGGGGGACAAGTTGTTTTAAACATTGACCTTTTCCATAGACAAGGCTGCAACTAAAGCAAAGAGGATACTCGTATTACATGAGTGTCTTTTTTCAAGTTGAATCTAAATAAACGAGTAGTATTAAACAAGAACGCGCGAGGGATTCTTTTCAGTTGAATTTAAGAAAGTTCCACAGATGTAATATTCTTTTTATTAAATGTTAATCTTTTATGTCTGTTAGAGACCAAAGTCATTCCACCAACCTCTCCTCTACTTAAACAAATCTGATTATTTTGTTTCTAATGTTTTATTGCTTATTCTTTCTACATGGTGTGCAGACTTTACAAACAGTAAACTTTACGTACTGATGAACTCAAATTAGTTTTTTTTATTTTCAGTTACTTGCTAAAGCAAGTATTCTTTAAATTTCAAAAATCTTTGCGTTAATATGAACGGATGTGCCTCTATTTTATGCGCTTATGTACTTACTGGAGTAAGTGTCGGTTATCAGTTTATAGACGTCGCCCTCCTCTCCCATGACGTCAAAACATATGGCGTAGTCGAGGCCTTTGACGTTCACTATAAAATGCGGATCACTGTCGGTCATAAACTTTGACTTATCTGCAAAATATTTATATGCATCAATCAACATAAATTTTAAACACAGAAGACCTATAAGTACCGCACAGTATTATGGCGTTTTTATTTTTAGCAACATGTAAATAAACAATCAGTACTTAGCAATCTCTTTTAAAACAGAATATATTGGAAATAAGATCAACAGTTGGCTTGGTGGCGCAGTAGGTTGAGTGGATAGAAATATTATCATTTTGTAGTGACAGTTTTGATGGTTCGAACCTTGCATCCGTCATTTTCTTTTTTTTTTTATTTTATTTTATTTTTACACTTTGTGTAAGTTTGTGTTTTTGTCTGTTTTCTAATTTATTCACGAAAGCCTCAGAAACATTAGATCATATTAAAGATGAAGATTCACTGATTTAAATATGATTACGTGTTAACAGTGACACATATAAGTTAATGAACAAGTTAGTACTAGATTAACAAGCTTGTGTTGCTTTCGTTGAATCGTATTGGGAAAAAAAAAGAAATTAAATACACTTTTCAAAATACTATTTTACGGGTCCGGGAATCGAACTCCCGACGAAAAAGTATAAGACGGGTACCATTACCGCTCGCCCAATGAGAAATTATTGTTGTCAGCGTAAACGTTGTGTATTGACTTAAATTTATGTTATTGTTATTGTTTTGTTTGTTTACATTTCAAAGCGCCTTATTACTGTGCGATACCCTGTTATCATGCAACAAATTCACACAGTTTGTACGTCGCAGTTATTACGTCATAGCATGCGCTGGAAAAGAAAACCACATAAAAACATTCAACTGTTATTTGACAGCCAATACTCCTTGATACCGTGTTCGAATCGAAATAATTTATCTCAAACAGTTATTTTCTAAAGAACAAAATCTTTGTTTCGTTCAGATGTGTACCATTATATCAATCGGGCTGTGCCCTCGCGATATTATTCTTTCGAATTCAAACTCAACAGCATGACTTTATTCTACCACAAATCACCATTTGGGAGATAATATATCTAAATTAGCTGGCGCTTGAGTGTTGTTGAATAATATTGTATGCAATTTTAATGATAATGTATGACCGGAAGAGGGAGACATCTATGACCGAACAGATAATGGATTGTCTATTTGAATCACACAAATGCGTCACTTTTAGTTGGGGATCTTTCCCATATAATATTTCTATTTTCCAAACCATATACTGCACAACATTTAAAATATTGAAATATTGCTGTACAAACTTTTAATCCAGTCTTGAAACCATTATCAAAGTTTTCAAGCATTTGCATTCTACATGCAAAATAGAAAAGATATGATCTTAAAATAGAAAAAATCTAATCTAACTTACTTCCAGACAGTTTCAGCGTTCCAGAGGAGCCAGTTAAAGCAGCGGTACCCGGATCATTACTACCTTCTAATGCATTGGCATCGTCTGCAATATAAATTTACGTCATGATGTTAACGTCACACCGACACAATCAGGTCATATGGCAAGGTTCTAGCTTTTCATAGTGGAGGAAGATCGAAGGCGCCACCCCGGGCATGCTTTAATCATAGGTGGGTACCTGGGTAGAAGTAAAGACCTTCCATATGCCAGCTAGATAGCTTCCTAACATGAAGAATTCTGCACCCTTTGTGAGGCTCCTGCTCTGATTGGCATTTTAAGGTTCTGATTGGCATTTTAAGTTTCACAGAGGTAAATTTTCATAACTTCTGGTTTCAAATATATTGCGCCCGATAGAGCGGAACGAGCGTTATTAAGCATAGGCACTGAATGACTGACTTAAGACTGCTCTGGTCTCTAGTCACATGGGTAAAAAATATACACTGTCGTAACTAGTAACTAGTTTTAAAGAGTTTGGACTTAACTAAAAGTTTATTAACATAAAAATATTGCTTAAATTCCAACAAACAAATATCTAGATAACAAATCATTTTATGTTCAAAAGTTGAAATCCACGAATTCACATTCTCTCGAAACAGCCGTCAAGGCCAAACAATAAACATGAAATTTCATACCCACTAACATGATTATACAGTTTCTTAAAGATGAGGAACGCAGATAAAAACACAAAAGACTTAACAAAGAGCTGAATACTTTCTGCAAATAAATGAGATAGTATAGACACTCTTACCATCCTGGACACCGTTTTCTTCTTTCGTTCCATTTTCCTTTCTTCGTTCAGGCTTCGTTACTACCATTGATGTCATTGGGGTGACAAAGTTATACTGCAAATATTGTATTCAAATTAGTTACAGAGATATTTGGAATTAATTTAAACCGTGCTACAGCTATAAAAAAAATCAAGAAATTGTTCGTCTGCAAACAAGACGAGAAGTGGTCTGTAAGATAGTGTCTACAGCATGGGGCACTTTAGATCTTCGCCATGAATATATAATGAAGTGCAGACCAACATAGTATTTTCATTTGAGCTGTGTCATGAGAAAACCAACATAGTGGCTCTGCGACCAGCATGGATCCAGACCAGCCTGCGCATCCGCGCAGTCTGGTGAGGATCCATGCTGTTCGCTTTGAAAGCCTATTGCAATTAGAGAAACCGTTAGCGAACAGCATGGATCCTGACCAGACTGCGCGGATGCGCAGGCTGGTCTGGATCCATGCTGGCCGCAAAACCACTATGTTGGTTTTCTCGTGGCGCGGCTCATTTTTCATTTTTGTTAGGTTAAGAGTCGCAACCACACAATTTATGTCATATGACTACTTCTCCAACTATTTATTAATCCATCACGAGTGGGCACCTGGCTCGATGGCTTCGTCAGAAGTCTCACCCAAGCGAGATTTGGTACACATATTGACGAGGGGCAAGTGATTCAGTCAGCGACCTTAACCTCTCGGCCACGGAGGTCCCCCTAAACTAAAGAAAGAAATGAAATTGAAAAATAGGTCATACAAAATCAATTAACCATATGCTGGCATTCGAACCTAAGATGAACCTATCAAAGCATACAAATGTTTCAAGGACAAAAATGATTATATCACATGGTTATCGTAGACACAATTAAAACAAATACTTACCTTTAAGGCAAGGTGCAAAGCATCCAGTTTTATTTCTTCTTTAAGAAGGTCATTCTCAGTTATCAATTCCTCTTTTAGCAACTTCTTGATGGTCAAGTAGGCCCAAGTCTTTTCAACGATTGTTGAAAAGTCTAACCGAGTCTTAAAATCCGGTATGGTATTTTTATTGAGACTTTCAAACTGGGTGGTTGAAGACAATTCGATAACACCTTTATTGCCATTTCCGACCACAGACAAGGTTAGGGAGTTAAAATCCTCATCAAGTTCATTTAGCTTTCCAGAAACTACCAGTTCTGAACCATCAAAGAAACTTGGATATTGTGACTGCGTGAGAGATGTAAGATTCACGGTGTCATCCAGATAGGTAAATGATACCTTAGAAAGAAGAACGTCTGAAATCTCTTTGTAAAATCCTGTTAATTGCAACATGGCGTCGGCGTCGGCATAAATCTTTCTGGCAAAGGCGTTATTTCGGGCCGAAATCTTTTTGAGAAACTCAAAGTTGGCGTCACTGCCGAAAGCTAAGCAGAAAATTTGTATCTTGTCTTTGTTTTTTGATTCAACGGCATTTAGAATTTCTTTGAAGTTTGTAACGCCAACAGTAGGATCGCCGTCGGTAAGGAAAACGATTATTGGGGCGTTGACACCAGCGTCATTTGAATTTTGTAGAATATCTAGACCATCCATCAGCGAGTCATGAACGTTTGTTCCTGAAATTATACGTGAAGAACCTAGACATTTTAATCGGTTCTGCTTTGGTCAATCAGACTTCTACCTTTTTTTTTGAACATACAAATGTTTCTTACACCTTATATGTACCAAATACAGTTGTAGATCGTAACAGAGACGACAAAATATCTTTTAATGAAAAGTAATAAGTAAATTCTCTAATTCTGGGTGAACCAAAACTGTGTTTCCCTTTAAATCAGATCAACAGTTTTATATCAAAATCATTCATGTTTGTCTTGTACGTACCTCCCTCCGCTATTAGATTCTGCACAAATTCTGTAGCTTCCTTAATATTAGCATGATTCGCTTTCTTCATGTCGGGCGACCATGGATGAGAGTTACTCTCAAACGTAACGATGTTGAACTTGTCCTCTTCGTTCAGCTGACTCAATATCTGGGTCATGGCTTCT
This sequence comes from Mercenaria mercenaria, assembly GCF_021730395.1. NCBI lineage: Eukaryota > Metazoa > Mollusca > Bivalvia > Venerida > Veneridae > Mercenaria > Mercenaria mercenaria. Next base: position 64,188,776 of record NC_069373.1, read on the forward strand.
TTCAGTTGTGTAATCTTCCGCGAGAAGCTCATCGAGCCGCTTATATCAAGAACAAAAAGAATCCGTTTCCGGAGAGGTTCAAGCCCAACTGGTGCAAAGAAGTGAGTAAAATAACCGTCCACAACCTGCAAAGAGCACAAACAGTTCGATTTAGCTTAATGCTTACATCATAAACAAAAGTGATCAGTTTCCATAGCGGTCCAAATCCTACAGGTGAAAACTACAGTCTGCAAAGGTAAACAATATTTTACTGTTTGTGTTAAAAATGTAAATAGAGCTCTATGGAATATTAAAGAAAAACTCGAGGGTTGTGTATTTCCTTCAATTTTTCAATTTTCTTATCAAATTTAGTATGTAATTTGTCCGGATAATATAATTAAACCAAATATTTGTAGACAAGTCTCTGAATATAGCCTTGCCATTGGTCAAATTTGGACTTGGCCACTAAAGAGTCAAGCAATTAACATAATTCTCAGTCTTGTCTCAATAAAAAGCCTAAACTGTAAAAATATTGTGAATGGTTTTAAACAAGATTATTTATAATATCAAAATACCGGTATGTATTTCCCCACACCCCATACCAACGGTGTTCCGTGCCTCCTAGTTGACTGTACGCACAGTGTGACATGTAAGACACAGTGCCAGGTAATTCAACATTGTTCAACGTGTTAAAAATATTTAGAACAGACACACGAGAATGATAATTTTCGTAATACTAAGCATATGAAACACTTTGCCAAAAGTCCATCAAGGGGGTAAATTGATGCACAATGTACGTAAGACCATGACCTCAACCAGATATCATTGAAACTTGCGTCGTTAAATTGACCCCTCATGAGGAACATTTTCGCTTTATTTAGAAATCCTTCGTAGAAGAAAAAAATAAGGAAAATAAACAAAGTGTCTGACTTTATGACATTTAACTGGCCATTTGAACTTGACCTTCAAATTAAATAGAAAAGTGGAAGTCGATGTGCAAAACATAACGTTTTTCCATCTCTTTATGCCGAGTAATATACAAATTGGAGTAAAAATATCAGCATATTTGACCTTTGACTTCACTGTACTGCAATGTCCTTGGCATGATGTGACTGGGAGTCGGTTATGCATATCGTCTCATTAAAGCAAACGTTTGCTCTAAATTAAGTTATAGGCTAAGATATCGTGCATTTTAAAAATATTATGGAGCAGACATGATCGCAACAAATGATCACAAGTCGGGGCGACAAACGGACCCAAAACCCTATGTATCCCCATAAATGTGGTTTTACATGACATACATAAATATCTCCGGCATCAAGTGATCTCTGCACGTCATACTGGACTTTAAACAATCCAGACACGCCTTGTGCAGAATCCCTTTTCTGTTCCTCTGGAGAAGGGTTGTATCGTATGTACGCAGTTTTTGGAGAGGGTCGTTCAACAAGTGCCAAATCATTGGTTGCTGTAATAATCAATGTGTTACATGTTAGTAGCAAAAACTGTGACAATGTCAGAAAAAAATTCTTCCAAAGGTAAGTAACTCACTTTATATGGATTTTATAGTCCAATACAAATACATATCTAGAACATTTTTACATGATTTCATATATACATATGTATATCGCCGGTCCATAGTTTACGTTATTTACCAGCCTAAAGTTCCTGCTAAAGTCAACAACTGTGAAATGATCTTTGAAATTCATTCATACTGTCAAATAACAAAACAAGCCGGTCAACAAATGATAGTCGGACCAAAGGCGAAATATTCCGAGTATAGTTTTAACTATTGACCGGTAAGCCATTCAATAAGTGTATAATATATATTCATGTATACGAGTATAGAAAAAGAGTGAAGTACAAGCAGTTGTGCTTTTTCATTAGAAAGCTTGCAGCAAATTGGCAATGTGCAAACGTTTTCTAACTTTTTGAATCTTAGATAGTTCGGAAACATAAATGTTTAAATGCTAGGAGCCACCAATCCAGGTTTATTTTATTTAGATCTAAACAATTGGCACGAACTTGACTGCGCATGCACTCTTTATATTCTATAATCCACTGAAAACGCTTGTGGCAAGAATTACCTACTTGATATTTCAAATGAATTAGACAGTATGTCGTTTCGTACAGGGGGTATCCTTAAAGCTGTTATTTCTCGTGATTCGTAGATGAATACTTCCACAAGAAGCTGGTCTACAACTTGTTTTGGGTCTATATAGATGATATGTTCATATTGGCCTCGTTTTCGTTGGAGGAGTTCGTCATACGTTAATTGGAACGTCACTTCCGACTGCGCAGCGATGTTTATAGTGACGCGGAATTTATTGGTGTCTCTTGGTCTGAAACAAAAATGTAGAAGAATTATGAGCAACATAAGATTTTGAGACGAAAATTAAAGCATCAGAAATAACAGGACGCCTGTATTACATGAAACTTTGTATGTAAAACCAGTGCTTCAATACAACGTCAGACTTCATCAATATCAAATCAAGCCGACTCTTCAAAACACTTTTATCACATTTTGTATCCTTAAGCATGGAAATGCATTTATCTTTACTGTTTGATATGTTTGCACTGACTCAAGTAAATGTGCCAAATCACTTAGACACAAAAAATGGTTTTAGATTCGAGATGGGTGTTAAGATATATGATTTAAAATTGAATACGTTGAATACTAACTTATAAAATATATGTCCAGCAGATTGTCCTTTTCTTTTAGCTTTGTCGTAAGTCTTTTTGGCTGCTTGTTTTTCTTTCACAAGACCTGGATATAATATTCCGTCAACTTCTCTGAAATCGTAATAACATTGGGATAACTAAAAAGCGTTCAGTCTATGAAACTATGGAAGGGAATCTCCGCCAGGACATGCATGCTGCTAAATGACATTGCTATGTTATTTACTTACATATGCGTTCTGCAACATTGCAACTGCATTTTAGGGAATTTCCGCCAGGACATGCATGCTGCTAAATGACAAATGCATATTGCCTTGTGTTATTCGTTTTAAACTAAATGCAACATCCATGCGTCTTTGTGTTACCTTCCATCTGTTAGTGGCACAAACCTTGCATCTCTCGTCACTGCATGTATGTAAAACGCATATTCTTGCGTGTAAATGGCAAATGCATCAATTCTGTGGCATATTAAAATGTTCTAAGTGTTTTGTACGTTTTACTTTCTGAAATTGATTAAATCGTTCCTCCATTATATAAAACTAACACGCGCATGTTAACATTTAGTTGTTGCCCGTTGTTTTTTGTTTTTGATATATAGGTCCCTGTTATAGACCTTTTCTATGTAGGTCCCTACTTTAAATTCATGGATTCTTAGTATTGCAATGATTGAAATTTATGCAAGGCGAAAACAGTGCTAAGTAAGCACTAAGCAGCACGAAGTTAATCAAATGCGACTTTAACATTTGTAATATGAAATTCGTAGAAAGCTGGGAACCAGAATTTCCGGCAGTTTCCGTAAAATCAGTGAACCATGAACGGTGTTTTAGTAAAAAAAAAGTACTTATAATTTCCAGCTGTCCAGGGACGTAATTTCCAGCGAAAACAACACAAGTATACACGGGTAAGTTTAGACTCTCTCACCGTTTAACCCACGGAAACTATCGAACACGTGAATTTGCTGTTGAGAGTGGTCTCCCGTGTAATTTGTGCTAAAATTTTTGCTTTTTGTTGGTTCCCTGTAATGTTGTAATGCACTACCGTGCTTAAAATTTTGTTATACTGCAAGTTTAAATATTTATTAAAGTCATGTGTTTTAGTATTATATTATTTTTGCCGGGAAACTGTAATATAAACAAGAATCAAGTGGTTGCAAGCATCACTAATGTTAAATCCAAAAAGCAGTTACAATCAAGTTATGAAAATTTCGGAATATTCACAAGTCACAACGTTTTTAATAGCTCGTTACATTCAGTAGCAACAACGTCAAATACGCGTAAGAAAACATAGAATACAGTTAGTAATAGCATGAGTATACATTTCAATATTGCAGTAAGCAAACAAAAAGGTTGAACGCACTTGTCAATTACATGCAAGAATAACCGATATTCATGAAAGGACTGGTTTCTTAGCATTAAGAAGCATTAAAGATGAATTTCTTGTAAGGCAAATGTTTAAGAAACTAAAATGCAGTTACAATATTGCAGAACGCATATGTAAGTAAATAACACAGCAATGTCATTTAGCAGCATGCATGTCCTGGCGGAGATTCCCTTCCATAGAAGCAGACAATGCGATTCTGGTAACTCGACCAAAACACATTTTCATCACCGACTTCTACATAGTATTTTCCGATTTTTTTTGTTGGAAAAGTTGATTTTGTAACTTAGGTGATATTTCACCCGCTTAATGCAAACTCTAAGGAAACCTAATTTGCAAGCATTTCAAAACAGAAAGAAATGCTGACCTATCGGCATACCATTCTGGACATGGTTCCTAATGCATGTTTCTATGGCTAATCCTAACTGTGTTATTGTCCAGACGACGGAAAGGAAAGGTCCACATACTACGGAAGGCTGGTTCGACATGCAACTTCCTAAATGCCAAATGCTAAGTAGTTATTGCAGAATGAAATTTGTCAAAAGCTTAACGCCAATGATAAATGTTACAAACAGCTGAACATATCACTGGACGAACGCATCATTCATATAGTCACTGGTCTTGATTGCTTTGTCGCTTTAATAATTTCTAAACAATTTAGATTAAGCAGTTTCGGACCATTGTTCCCATGTATATAATTGCTTCAAGCCAGACTGGGAGAACACTATAGGCCTATCTTCAGTCACAGTTTTTTTTTTTACCTTCAGAGGTAAAGATAATTTCTTCATTTAGCGATTGGTATTTAGCATTTAGCATTGCTATTTGATATTTAGAATATGGCATATAGCATTTAGTATATAGCATACACCATTCAGTATGTAACATTTAGCGTTACTTTTGGCATTTAGCATTAAGTAATTTTCATTTAGCATTAAACATTTGCATCTAGCATTTGGCAAATAAAATGGCCAAAGGCCTTCCAAAATTCCCAGTTTTGGGAAATTTCTGTAAAATATGTATTGATAATGACGTTGTGCATTCTTATATAGATCTTTTACAGACGACAATAAAAATTCTTATGATAACTTTTTACCTACTTAACGAGCGTATTATCCCTGTAATGAACCTTTCATTTATTTTTGTATAAATATATCTTTTAAAGAGACTTTAATCAAGGGAAACTAAAAGAAAAACAATCTTTTCTACATATTTATCTTCTTTTTGTTCTTTAAGTAGTACAATTAATGACTTGTAATACCGAATATGCCAACTATTTCAATAATTATCCCAAAATAATTTTCTTTCAAGCATATACCAGTTATTTCAGATTTTGTTAATGAAAAACGACTAAAGGGAGTAAAACTCTCATAAACTATTATTAATAGAATCTCCTAATTGAAAACGGTGCCTTAAAGGTACGCATATTTATTCATGAATTTATAAATTAATAAGTATTAAGGGAAAGAATGTGAGATATGTTACGCGTTCCTGGTATGCTAACGCGCTCTAGAAAAACTTTTCTTAGTGAAAGCTATTTATGGATACGTTATGGTTAGCTGAATGCTTAGCAAAAGTTTTAAAATGTTGATTGTTGCTAAAGTTGTCAAACGCGAAAAAAGCGAATTCTGGCTCAACGTACTAATGCCAAAACAACAAGTGTCTTGAGCCAGCAAAAATACTGAAAAATGTAATCCATTGACAGGTAATTTTGATGTGGTAGACAGGAAAGGTTTGTGTGCAAAACACCGTGCATTATTGAACTCCCGTTTTTATCCTAACTTTTTGCTACCATGTCAGATAAGATATAAACTAAGGAAAACGGAATATATCCGCGGACTGAGGTTTCACTATTAGCTTTGTACAGACTATAGGGTCTTATAAATAGCAGATATTGTTCATGGGTATAAAGAAAACATAAAAATATATGATAACTATTCAGGTCTCTGTGTTATGTGATTTCTGTTGACTTTAAGGAGGACCGCCTCTTTTTGGACTATGAAAAGTCCAAAGTCTGGTATCTACTAACTTAAAGGTCCATTACTAAGGGAAAGTGAGTTGGCAATTTTTTTCATAGCCAGTGCATAGACTTCTGCAAGACACTAAATAATGAAGATTGGAAGGTTAAAATTTACAGAAGGTCTTTGGAACTCAAAGAAATGTATATGTATTATGTTGAAATTTCAATGAATCGACAGAATGACCCCCCAGGTCTTTTTAACTTTCTTCATACTTTATAGAAAAATAATTGTACATATACTGCGATTTATTTCGAATTTCTACATACCAACTTTCATTTTCCAATAAAATGAAATAGTTTCTGTGCTTTTTAAAAGAAATTAAAATGTTCACTTTCCTTAGTATTGGACCTTTAAGATCAAGAGCTATCATATGCAGGTGGTGTGCCAATATGTTAATATACGAAATGAATGAATAACCAAAATAATATATCAGTGGTAGGGGATAAAAGTTGTCAACTAGTGCTCATAACCTATGGTTTTAAATGAACACCCATCATTGCTTCAGATCTACTATATGAAAAAGAAAAGAAAAGAAAAACAATACTGTAAAAATGGAGATGATTTGATAAATATTTAAAAGAAAGTCATTTTTCTTTCATATTAATTTTAATAAAAATATATTCATGTTTTAAATATTGTAGAAGTGGAAATAAACAATATACAGTTGAGCTGAAACTCGGTGTCTTGAATTCGCTTATTTTAAATTTCAGGCTATGTCGAAGACAATTTCAAGTCCCTTTTCAAAAATACGTGCACAAAAATATAATTCTAAGTCGAATTCTGTTATCTCGAAGTAAAATGCTTGATCCTTTTGAGTTTCAGCTGCATAATATTTATCTGGTAGCGAGTTATGTTTATAGATCCTAGTTCTTTGTTTTATTGATATCGTTAGTAGCTCATGAACCTTAAACTTCCATTCTGTAGCAGCATATCAGTTATTGAACTGGGGAGTCCGATTTAATTGGAGAAAAAAAATCTAAAGTCGATGTAGCTTGTTTTTCTGACGCGACCAAATACGGTTTAGTTCAGATGATAAAGTCCAAAAACAGGAGTATTTAATATTTAATTTTCTTGGTCGGTTCGTCAGCTCGACTCAAGTTGTTTGCTTATAATTTGATCAATTAAAAATTGGTTGGTCAGTGCTGTGTCGGACCCATTTACCTGAATCCTACGATGTACTGATACGTACCTCAGCTGAATCGCACTATTTTGGCATGCTAATTGCTATTACAGGACAAAAACCGATGTTTTAAATAAAATTCTTGAAAGTACAAAATCAGTAAGGTAAAGTAACTATTTTAATCCTGGAGCCCCAGTATTTATTACTACAAAATCAAACCAGTGTCGTAATATATACCATAGACTGGCATCAGTCGTTAGAGTCATAAAATGTAAAGTACCTGGCCAAAAAATCATTCCTCTCTAAAAGCACTTTCTGAAAAATATTACAATATCTTTTATCTCTGAGATGAGCCTAGAGAGAAAAGGGTTTTCTAAGAAAATATCAGTGTCGGTATAAAGAAAAAATAAACTTTAATACAGATTACTTGATCTCAACAGACTTTGTAAGTCTATATTATACAGTTATTATATACTCGTTTCTATTCCCCGTTAAATTACACTGGTACCGGAAACGTCAATATTTTTCCATACACTGACGCCTGAATTTCATATCGGGTGCGTGACGTAATTCAGTGTATGTTGTTGCACTATTTTTTCTATTTAGTTAAGTATTGTCAATCCTATTCAGGCTATTGAACAAATTAATGATATTTACATTATGTTATCGTGTAGATGCGTATGTAATAAAAAGGTTATTATCTTTGCATCGGGAAATATGCACTCGTTCTTCGGCGGAAGAATATTGCGCTCCTAAAGTCGCGCAATATTTCCGCTGAAGAACTCGTGCATATTTCCCGATACAAAACTAATAACCTATAATTATTGACTTATGTTGAGGTCAATATATGTTTTTACGAACCGGTAAAAATGATATTGACCGAGGACGCAGTATACACGAAAGGGTATATACATAGACCAATAAAATTATTCAAATGAATTTTTATATACATTGTAGTCTACATCTGACTACGTTTGACTTTAATTATGTTTATGACTAAATTTTTAATTGAGGTCAAAATTTTTCATATAGCCTAAACCTTGATTTTCAGTTCAAGTAGTCATACACAAATCTATGTTTTCAAGTCATGCCTGTTCTTAAACCCAAGTTTTCATTTCATGCCATATCAAGGTTTTCAAGTGCAATACTTAATTATTTCCAAAAGTTTATTTATTTTTTGAAGAGAAATGATTTATTTTCTAGCCAATATAGCGATTTTTTTACGTCATCGCCCATAAATCATCAAATACATTATCGTCAGTGTCAGACAATATAGACAAGAACCTGTTATCTCCTACAAGAAACTTTTGTAAAGTAGAATACATCAGACATAAAAGAAATTAGTATCGGTATCTAACAGACTGTAAGCTCTTGTTTGATTAACGTGGCACACCTTTAAGTGTTTATTGTATTAGCTGAAAGATACTTATTATCAATGGAATATCTGCATGATCGGAACCAATTCACAGCCAAAAGCCACTTAGATCTGTCAGAAAAACATAAATTAACCACATCTCGTTAGTCCACTTGCACTTGCAAAACGTGGACGTAATTTTTGCATCTAAAAAAAGAAAGCTATTACCAGCTGCAAACCAACCATCTATAATACATATGAGCCGCGCCATGGGAAACCAACATAGTGGCTTTGCGACCAGCATGGATCCAGACCAACCTGCGCACCCGCGCAGTCTGGTCAGGATCAATTCTGTTCGCTAACAGTTTCTCTAATTGCAATAGGCTTTGAAAGCGAACAGCAGGCTGGTCTGGATCCATGCTGGTCGCAAAGCCACTATGTTGGTTTTCTCATGGCATGGCTCAATTTAGTCTGTGTTCAGACCGTATGTTTTGTTCAAAGGATATAACTCCTGAGGCTATTCAAATTTTGTATAATTATGTCCCTTGTCTTCTCAAAGATAATTAGAGCCAGGACTGATGAAGACAAAATTTTTACTGAATTATTTTTTCTAAAAAAAAAAAAAAGATTATCTAGTCGGTAGCCAGACTAGGCTCAATTATAACTAGGATTTTTTTTTCAAAAACGGTTCCGTGATCTGATACAGTTTTATTTCCCTGAATGACGATGGGCACACTACATTTGTTTTGCATCACTTAACACTAATAATGAATATAGGCAATGGGTCATTAACAAAAGTTCTAAAATTATTTCAAGAAGATCATCTTCTGAAATCCATCATGATTCAAATTATCTCTACAACATAAGAACAGAACCGTATTATACCAGTTTGGCACGTGTCACTAGCACATGCATTTCATTCAGAAAAATTCAAATTATCCTAGTCCAAAAACGCCAATACGCATCTAAAAAAATGCAATGCACGTGCTAATGTTATTTGGTTCATATGATAAAAAGCTTATAAAGCTTCGAAATGATAATTTTTAAGTTGAAAAAAAAAATGTTTGCATCTGCATTTATTCTCGAACTGAAAATTAGAAGAGCTGTATACGTTCTGTCAATATATATATTATATATATATATAAAATTAAATTTATATATAATATTATCATAGCGATCTATATTGGGCAGTTCGGCAGTTTCCAGAATATGTTATTTTACCTCAGTAATTTTAGTATATTAACAATTGCTTTGTTTTTGCTACTTATTCCCATACAATTTCAAAGGTACGACTTATAGCCTCTTTCCCCTCTGAAAATAGTACACAAAGTCACATGAATTTGAATTACTAATACATATACTAACATGGAGTCTTGATAAAAAATTTCGTTTGAAAGAGTTCAAGCTTTAAAATTCGAGAATAATTGCAACAGATCGAAAACGGTCGTTATTTGGGAATACGTAACATAACGTGCATGCATAGACCTTTAAGTAAGTAAGTGGTTGGTTACTAAGAGGTGCTATTTATCTGCCATGAAATTGTGACTGTCACTATGTTTCTATGGGATTTCAGAAAACTGTTTTTTTCAGAAATTTTGGTAAATAAACAAATTTTGGTTATCCGATTTTAGGGGTCACCAAGTTGAAATAGACTTTAGTGATCTTTTATTCTTTTTGTATATAGTCATAAGGCTTAATATTTTTGTGTTTGAAGACTTTTCAAAATGTACAGTGACATTTTTTAAAGCACATAGAAAATGATTTTCTGCTACCTAAAACCAACAACTTTATATGCTGTCTAATGTATGAATAGTATTTAAATGCCAGTAGATGAAAATTTTCCCTTACATTGTTGTACATATTAAATACTCTTTTTCAAAATACAATGTCAAAATTGTAATCACGTGTTTGACATTATAATTTCTTGTAATATCATTTCCGGTAAAACATCATGTTGAATAGATTCCTGTAGAAAGATAGCGGTGCTAGACATGTTAACAACCATTCTTATCGCCTGTACTTACATTTTTTCACAGTTATCTAGATATATCTACAGTGGCTGACTGACGATTACACGAATAAGACACGGAACAACATTTACTCAGCCAGTTGTAATATCATTATGCAAATACGGCTTCAATCTGTCATCTTACTCAAACCCCTACTACCAAATTTATTCTTAAAAAAATTTCATTATGAACAATTCAGCTAAGAAACCAGACTCCAGAGTGTGCGTTGTATGTGATTTGGGATTATTACTGCTATTCAAAGTCAAAAATTTAGTGTTTAAGTGAAATAATGGAACAGTTAATTGTCGATCAGTTTAGTAAGGGTGGATGGAAAATTCATTAACTCTAGGTTGTATTTCGATATGGTACAACAATATTTAGTTTCCTTTTGATAGCTTCTATTATGAAAGGTTCTTCTCTCCAGACCGCAGTTTAATGAGAAGAAGGGAGTCTGTCTTTTAACACTTCCCCCCTTTATCTTTATCCCTAGTGAATTTTATAGAATGTTTCCTGGGTGTGATATTTGTCCCAGAATGTTTTATTGCGAGGGACTCGTCAAAGGTTGGTAGACCTAATAAAGCCTACATATAAATTAATAACATTATGTCAATTTACATGAAATGTTTAACTATTAAATCACATTGTACATCCTTAATCTGATCGATATTTCGAAGCTCGCTTATCTACAAAATTCCGGCTATCTAGAAGACATTTTCAATTCCAGATACACGTTTCACAAAATTAATGAGCCGCCATGAAAAAACCAACATATTTGGGGTTTGGACCAGCATGGATCAGACCACCTGCACATCCCAGTTGTAGATCTACGCTGTTCGCTAACAGTTTCTCACTATTGCATTAGCTTTGACAAACGAACAGCATGATCCTGACCATGACACGCAGATCGCAGCTTTGTCCCGGATCCCTGCTATGCAACTCCCCTACGTTGGTTTTCATGCGCGCTCAATTATCTTTATGTCGAATACTAATCTGTTTCTCGAGGTAAAAGCTTCATCCTTGGATTGAGGAGACCGGTTCAACTATAATCAAAAATTGAGTACATCAAGCTATTCCGGACAGACTGAGGTGAGGCTGCCTCCCTAGACGGGACAACACAGATGCTGATGATGTTAAAAAATGAGGGATATTATCGAATATTACATTGAAAAATTCTGAACCTATATAGCTGAATGAAGACAGGTTCCTTGACCTGGACATGCATAATAAATACATTTGCGTGTGGGCCGTCGTTCACTATTGTAATACATAGTAAAGACTTACTAAACTTTACAGAGAACAAAGCATTATCATGTACAACATGGGTAAGTAAGTATACGTTTTCGTCGTAAAATGTACAATTCCATCTCACCGTAGGTGTTACATCACAGCCTATAATGTTTACAAAATATCTATCGTATCACGTATACTTAAAAAACTATTTTATTACACTGACCGTCAGGATTAGTCAGAATAATTATCACAGCTATTATGCTGATTTTTGATGGAAGAAGCTAACACCCCAGAATCCAGAAGCCTTTAGCGCAGTAGAGTAGACTATTTGTCGTTCACGGCGCAAACCCAAGTCAAGAATTAGTCGTTCTGGCTTGTTAGCTCGTTCTAAAAGAGGTATGGAAGAAATCAGCCACCATACAACCTGATTCTGTCATATACGTTTGCTGGTACAGATAGTGGCGGTATAAGCGGATGGCTTTGTCACCGAATGGCTGATACAATTTTACCAAACCAGGTTCAAGGTCAATTCATAATGATAAAGTAAAAACTTATAGTAATATCATTTGAAGTTTTCATACATAAAATGACATTTTGTACTCACAATGTAAAATTTGATATGAAAGCTGCTTCTGGAAGGCTGACGTCAAACGTCGTTTCTCTGTCGTCATAAAGTTCGTTCACAACTGTTGACGTCACAACCGTTTCTGCGAATCTGTGCAAAATGTCAGATCGTACCGCCAGTGAAATTACACGTGGTCCCTAAAATAAAATACAATAGAAACACTTATTTGTCATTCTACAAAGGTTTTAAAAATATATTTTACATTGTGTATTCACTTTTTAGAAACAAGTCGCTATCAATTTTTATTGTAATGTATGAAATGCATCAGAAACATATCTGTCAAATCGCGATTTATACGGTTTTGTTGCCTCTCTCGTCATTTGATGTTAAAAAGTTACTTAGTATATATGGTTTTGCAGACGTTTTTTCAAATCCTGAATCTGTAGACTGTAATGTATTTCTTAAAATATTTAAGCAGAGGGTTTTTTGACAATTATTTGCAAGACTGGCATAATCTAATACAAAATAATACCGTTTTAGAACTAGATCTATATGAACGTTTTAAAACTGATTTCTCTTATGAAAGGTACCTTGACATACTACTAAAAATTCAAGAAGTTTTGTATCACGAATTAGACTGTCTGCCCATTCAGTCTTAAAATACATACAGGTAGATATGGTAGAAACAGAACACCAAGAAATGAACGTTACTGTGACTGTTGTAATTTACCTGATATCGAGGACGAATACCATTTCATATTGATTTGCCCTTGTTACTCACAAATAAGAAACAATACATGTATATTAAAAAGTACTTCTTCAACCGACCGTCAATGTTAAAATTTATAGAATTGCTTAAATCAGAAAATAAGACCATGCTTATTAGAATAGCCAGATATATAAAGGAAGCATTAATAATAAGAAAAGAAAAATTGTATAATAGTTCATCCTCATAAAAGTCGGATATGAAATTATGCAGGTTTGAGTTCTTGTGATAAGTTATCCCTGAATTAGCTGTTACCACATTTATCTAAAAATGATTTACTTAGAACGATACCTATGGCAAAAGATTTCGTTATTGTAAATTAGGAATGACTATATATGTGTATTATATTTTCTTTATCTAATGACAATGTATGTACGTACAAGTCATAAATAAAATGTATGTTCTGTTCTGTTCTGTCATTTATAATTGTTAAACATTTATTAAAAGGTTTACTTTATTTAAAAAATGAAAATGTTGCTACAGAATAACTAATATTTAGAGCTGTAATTCTGAGGCATCACAATATTACAGCTGTTACTTTCAAATGTAATTTTTACAGCTGTATGCTTGTGAACTGAAATTTTCTTTCTTGCCATTTTCTACTTACCGCGCCTTTACACATTACAATACATGCCTACCCGTGATTATATGATAATAATAATGATAACAATAATAATAATAATAATAATAATAATGATGAATAATCGATCGAGCGATCGATCGATCAATCAATTCATTATGTTTTGAACAAAATAAATTTTATGCTCTATTTTAAGCCTTGTTTTCGCCCCGCGATTCGGGCCGTGCCCCAACTGATGAGTAACGTTTCATCCAACGACTCTAAAAAGGCAGGATCGTGTGGCAAAAGGACGAAAGGCACAATCAGCCACCATACATTTCTAATTTTTACAATTTCGATAAATAAATAGAAGAACGCAGATGTTTTTGACATTCTATTTGTAAACAACAGGAACATGAGGAAATAGATCATTAGATTGTTTACAAATAAACGTTGTACTTGATTCACAAGTTGAATGTGCACTAAGATGAACGTACGCACGTAGAGGCACATATCTTACGACTCAATGTTCCAATGGCAAACCCGCGTGACATTTCTGTATCGTATGTTGTACACGAAGAAATCGCCCGATTCTGATAACATTTTTGCTTATAATTTCCTTATTTCTGGACTGATTTTGATAATATGAAAAGCGTTGAAGACAGGAGAACGAGTGCTTTCCTTGGCACAAATCGTCTGCATGTAACGTTCACACTGGAATTTGGGCAAAGTGTTTGAAGAAAATGCAGACGAAGACACTCGTTTTCCTGTCTTTGACTTCAGTAGACTGGCTGCCGTCCGTATGTTTTTATTTCTGTCGTATATATTGTCTCCATTAACAGAGGAAGTCACTCCAGCATATGCTTCACATATGACATTATTCATGCCCGCGCACTCCGGTTAGCCTCAGATAAAATGTGCTAAATTTTACTGTAAAAAAAAAAATAAACTGCAGCTGGGAGTCGGCTGAAGTCTCAGGTCGCTAAATTGATTATCTCCCAACTCTTTTTGGTCCTATAAGTAAAAGTTAATGGACCTGTCCAGCACTTCAGAACTTAATCAACAGTTTGTTCTGGACAAAAATGTGTATGTAATGTGTAAAACTGACCAAAAGTAATAGCAGAAGACATAAAAACTGGCATATACATTAAATCATAAATGAATTATTTCAAGTTTCTCTTAGAGTAATACGAGTACACAAATTTTACGTTAGCGGCAAAAACTGCGAAAATAACGCGCAGTTCCATTTGCAAGTTCATGCCTATATTAAATGAAATAATGCGACATATGAATTATACCTGATAATTGAAAATGGGACTTTGCAAATTTTCTGCATTCTGATTATCTCACACGAAAGACACACTGACTGGATAATAAAATTCCCCTTCTTTGTTTTACCTCAATATTTGATACTGCACATAAAGAACTGGGTGCGAGTGTTTCAATATCGATGTATTGATATCATCAGAGAGGCTGGGCTTATCAACACTATCTTAGATTTTACAACTTCAAAGGTAATAACGCACTTAAATTGGTGAGAAGGTTCAAATTTCGCCGGAAATAGCTGAGCCGAGAGCAAGATTAGATACAGGGACCTATAAATTCCTGATTCGTATCATTCAAAATACTCCACAGTTATATGAATGAATGGCTGGGTTTTTTTGGCTTTTTTCTTGGTTTTTGCTCAAATGCAGAGCTATAGAGTGTATAGTACATAATCTTGTGTAATATATACTTTTTGTGAACACTCAAGAAAATAAATTTAAAAAATTTTTGGTACACTGAAAGACAATGTTATGTAGTTCGGTATTACATGTTTAGGTTGAGTAAAGTCCACCTTTTGAGACAAGAGTGCATAATGCATAACACAACGTAACTTACGGGTCGGATTGAGTTTCGAACCCGTAACATCTGCCATTAGGTCAAACACACGTAATTACATCGTCATGCTTGATTCTTGTTATAAAAAATATTCTCAGTTTATTAATTTATTTCTTTGTTTTTAAGTGTACGTATATTTACAATATATATAATTTGTTACTACAATGATAACGAGGGACGGCTTATATTCAAGTCATATTATTAATATCTAATAAGTTCTGTACACATCTGTTTTTCTTTCTTTTTAACCTTGCACTTGAATTTTTGAGATCTTCCCCACGTTTAACGACTGAGTTCACATGACTTATGCCTCTCAGTTAGTAGTCCTTTGATTTTGGTGAGTATTACGTAGATGTAGAAGTAATACGCCTTTGTTTTCCGTCTAGACGAAAAAAATAAACTAAAACTGATTCAACCAAAATGCACCATTTGCCTTGAATAACAAACAAATCATGATAATTTTCCCTGATCTCCGTTCTTTAATAAACTATCTGAGAGAACTTTATTTCCGACGCAATAACTTGCATTTTATTCAAGCGAGTTCGTACTGTAAATTATCTGAGATAGAATAAACACGTAGAGTTTTGTTTGAATGCACATGCAAAAATATAAACATGTAAGAACATCGTCTCCGGAGTGATTTCACATAAAAAAGCTCGAACGGAAATGAGAAATCTGATGTATGTTTATACAAGTGTTGTTTGAGAGTTCGCCGAGTAGCTTTTATTTCAAACTTTCAGCTGATCTGCAGTGTTTTAAACATATATCACTGCAAAATGTGGTTTTCAGTACGCTTGTACTGTATGCGTTTTTTTCAACATCAAGGGAGAGCTTAACCCGGAGGTCGCAGGTTCAGTCACCTAAATGGGCCACGACGGTGCCTTCATAGGTAACACCATGACCAGGTAATCTTCTTCACATTGAAGCTAACATATAATAGTAAATATAAAAAAATCAACGAGTCATGCTAGAAACCATTCCTGCATAAAAATATTGATGCCTAATAGGAACACACGGTGATGACCGAGCCAAAGCTCAAACCTGCGACCACAAGGATAAGCGACATATACTTAATCATTTATATTCTCTTTCTTCTTATTAATCAAAAGAGTCGCAAATAATTTTACTCATATAAAACAAACTTCGCTAAAGTCTTACATACTATATATGAGCCGTGCCATGGGAAAACCAACATAGTGGGTGTGCGACCAGCATGGATCCAGACCAGCCTGCGCATCCGCGCAGTCTGGTCAGGATCCATCCTGTTCGCTAACAGTTTCTCCAATTCCAATAGGCTTTAAAAGCAAACAGCATGGAGCCTGACCAGACTGCGCGGATGCGCAGGCTGGTCTGGATCCATGCTGGTCGCAAACCCACTATGTTGGTTTTCTCATGGCATGGCTCATATTATTGTCTTCGTCACAAAAAATGATAGTAAGACGGTAACAATTTTGTCATAGCTTTTCAGTCGCAATAATATCACCATTTCAGTTTTATTGAATACAGTTATGATTATTACACGACTCCTTTTAAAAATTACCGGTTCATAGTTTGTACTGTTAACCGCTTCATTATCAATACTAAATTTTGCCGGGCTAAAGTCAAAATTTGAAAAAGAATATGAACAGTTATTTCCGTTGTCATAAGATAAAACACTTATTCAACGAAGTAAAAAAAATGACCCTCGGTTCTTCGGATCTTGTGTAATAGTTTTGACTATTGACCGACTTGCAATTCAATAAGTGTATATATTTTCGCTGGGTAACATGGCTTCGGCGATTGATATCATTCACCTGAAAGTTCTGTAATTGTTTTCATAAATTTGGGTAAAAAAAATATGTCTTGTGTATTTTAAGTTTATTGCGATTCCGCGGTCAAACATTGATCAAATTCGTGTGCATAATGCATTTTATATTTTATAAAGGGGGATAAGTGATGAATATGAAAAAATATCATGAAATATTTTGTACAGTACAAAATCATCGATTCTTAAATGAAGAGAATCTTTGGTTATTCGCATTCATTTGATAACAAATGTTATAAATTTTATTACAAACATGAGTAAAACAGGATTTCTAACTTTTTTTTCATGTACATACCTTTCCTCCGGTTATGTCATTGCTAAGATACTGGCTAACAGCTGATATAGTCAAACACAAAAGCACTATAATGCATGAGATTTCACTTGATTCCATTTTGAAGAAATTGGAATACTTCATATTTCTCAACCTGCTCTTATCACATAATTCCACCAATTACTAAATTCACCATCTTCCAGTAGTTACACATATTTGTTTTATGATTTGCCCTCGACGATTTTTTTTCTACAAAATAATCCATATATCTTTACAAGAAGTGCATTTTAAGCCATATTCCACAAACGAAAAATGCGGAAACCCTTTAGCTATAAAACATATCAACTCAATTATCTATGTATCATTTTTATTATTTTGAAATCATGATATTCCAAGATATCATTAACTTTTCACAAGATTATTAAGCTCACTATATTAACCACAAAACTGATCATTTAATCCATTTTATTCGTCCACTTGTCTTTAATTGGTGTGAAGTAAGCGCTATCCACTTACAACATGTTTTTTTCGAGGACAAATTTTACAACTTGTTATGCAATAAAGATATCATGTTTTCTCGTAATCTCTCGATTGAATTCTTTTATCTTTTTTATCAAAATCACAGGTATGTATCCAGCATCCGTTCGTGATATATTAATTAACGGCAGCAATTAAGTAGCCATAAAACAACATGATAGGTAACACGTGCTTACACCTTCAGTGAACGAACTATGGCAGACACAATAGCCCGCTAGAATTCTTGCTCACTCCAAGAAAACTATACTTCACTACAAAATCACAGGTTATCTCAATGGTTCCTAGGATTTACTGCAAACCATTGTATTAATACTAGTAAAGCACAGGTTTAAGGCAGCTTCAGGGGTTATTTACCAATAAAACAAAATATTTTAAAATCTACTCATTTTCGGGCTTAGAGTGGCATAGGCTCAGTAACAGATTACACCCACTCTAAATAATTGGAAAGAAAAGCGAGTTGGTCAACTTGTAATGAAATACCGAGCAAAAGTCAGCGAACAAAATATAGTCTAGTACCGCAGAATAACGTGGTCCACAGACTAAATACTTTTCATTCCAAGTGAACGTTAACAGGTTACAGGCCATCAATTGTTTTCCGTTAGTCTTCCATGATTACATTACGGCGTGTACGACCTTCAATTAAACCAAACATGTATATCAAATCAAATTTTTTCAAGAACTATCTTATTTTCACCAAAATAACGGAAGAAAAGGTAGTTTAATCTGGAATAATCTATTTTATGTATCTGTTTATGTCCCTGCTTTATTTGAGTGTTTTTCTCGTGAATGATATGACCCCTTGTTTATAAAGTTCATGAAATTGTTTTTCGATTTACACCAAATTTAGCAATTATTATTAAAATAAAGTATTGTAAACGCATTTAAAGGTTCCAACTATGAAAAAAAAAATCATTTCTTTTGTTTGTTTACATTACTGATCAATCAGAAAGGATTAATCATTACCTTATTCCCAGGTACACGAGTAAGTTCCCTGACTTTTTTTCAATTGGTTGTGCTTGACCTATACCAAAAATGCGAATAAAAGCTAAAAATAATTAAACCCCGTACTTTAATTTATATATAGTTATCTTTATAAAGAAGTTTTTCAAGCATAGTTTAGACCGAATTACTCTTACATCCTTTAATTTTACTCATTACAGGCTCCAACACATTGTTCCTTCCCCTTACAGATGGAGACTGCCTCTCAAAAACGCCCCATTGAATAAACACTCGCCGGTTTGACTTATTGTCTGAAAGAGTGTTTAGATTTGAGATTCAAATATTAACGGATTGTTTTATCTAGATAGTAAGTAGTACGTATGTACCTGGAGGCCACATGGGGCTGATTGACGGGTTAAAATCAGTCCCGCTGTCCTTCCGACGGCCTGTGCGATTATTTTGTCTGGCTTAGACTGGAATAATAACACTATATTCATCATACGTAATGTTTTTCTATCTCGTAAACAAAGTGTCTCGTCAAAAAAACAACAACAAAAAAAAAAAAAAAAACCAGAGAAAAAAACCTGACGCGTTTTTTTTATTTATTTTCTATTTCTTTTTATTTAAGGTAAACCGATCAAAAATTATATCAAAATGCATAGAAACTAAGAAACTAGCAATATCTTTCTTGAAATTTACAGAATTTACAGACATTTACTGAGTTTTATCAAGGTTGTAATTTCAATATATTTACCTCAAAGTACAGTATCTGTGATAAATGATGAAAGTCGAACTGTTTAATTTCTCTGCCTTAAAATGTAGTGCTAGCTTAATTAATGTTGCGATTTTTGTAACTTTGTCGTAAGGTGTTCTCTGTAGATTTTTGTATAAGTTAAAGTATTTAAGTACAAACATATCAGATAAATGCTCTAGCAGAAATCAACAGGGATCACATAATCTCCTGCTGATGAGAAAAACAGATATGTTGCAACCTTGGAGGAAACGTAAACGAATTTACGTTGAAGAGAAACATCCGCATTTTAACCTTCACCCTGCTATATTTCTAAAACGGACTGGTCCAGTATTCAATTTGGACAGTACCACTTATTATTCAAAGGGGTGTTCAATGAAAATTTACTGACTGAATAGTAACAGATGTGCAGGCTGATCTTGGTCTGCTCTGACCGCAAAGGCAAAGTCACTTGCCGCCAGCAGGTTAAAGGTTGAAATGATTTAACAAAGCCGATTGTATTTGAATCAGGAGATGGGCTATGGCTTGATGTAAACAAATTTAGCTACTAAGCTAGATGCGCGTGTAGAAAACAAACACGCAATGTAGTAGGGCAATGACCACTAAATATTACAACGCCGGAAAAAAAGGACAAAAGGCGATGGTAGGATGGGGATGTTCCGTCCTTTTAATAAAAGAAATATATTAATCCAAATTCAATCTTGTTGTAAACGCACAATTTGCATTGTATTACATGCCAGTAATAAGATCTTTGTCAATTACAGACATAATCATCAAATATGTGCAAATTGTGCAATGAAATCATGGAAATGGCGCATATGCAATATGGACTTAAATTCTTCTTGCTCTGTACAAGCTAGGCGATTAGGATTGTGTTGTCGGATGGCAATCATCCTGTCATCATACCATCGCTATTTTACCGTTCTTATATCGCTATCCTATTATCCTACCATCGCCCATCCTACCAGCCTACTATCCTGCCATTTTGCGTGCTGCCATCGTGCTTTGATGATATTATGCGCTGGGCTATGGCAGGATATGGAAAACTTGAAACGTATACTGTAATATTCGGTCCCCTCAATTTTTTTTCGCAATAAATGTTGATCCTTTAAGATACTAGTTCTGACGTAACACGCGTACTATGGTGGCTGATTTCTGCCATTTCAGGTTTTCGTGCCCCGAAGAAACGAAACCATGAAAAACTGGTGATTTAGCTTGTCTTCTCGTTCCCGGGCAAAGACACAAACCACTGCGGCGAAGCAACCGAACTTTGCTGGCGAAGATTTGCGGGCATTAATATCCCCGTCGTTGTCCGTTATGTGTCTGTCTCTTCACTCCAAACACACGAATTGGCAGTCCTTTCGTGTCTTCGTGGTGGAGACCTGAGATGGCATAATTAAAACAACATAGACGACAGATGATATAAGTATATGAGAGCTACATTGTATGTTATGACTTAAAATGGTAGCAGCGGAATTTGGTTGTTTTACCAAAACTAAGTCGAATTTTGCTATATACTATCATAATGGGCCAAACAATGAATTATGGAAACAACCTTTTTAGATTATCGCATGGTGCGGAAGCAATTTTCCTTTGATCTTTACAGCATCTTACTCATGGTAGATCTAATACCCATTATTACTACTCAGTGCTGATTTTTTACAAAACTGTTGCGATATATACAAAATCTGTGCTGATATCTTGTAAAACTATAGCGATATATACAAAATCTATGCTGATACCTTATAAAACTGTTGCGATATATACAAAATCTGTGCTGATATCTTATAAAACTGTTGAGATATACAGTAAAACCTGTTATAAAGACCACCTCTGAACAGAGACCACCTGGCTCGAAAGACCACATGTTTTGTTTCCCATGTTAACATTTACAGTGTATTTTAACCTGTGAATAAAGACCACCTCCCAATAAAGACCATATGTTGGCCCTTCCAGGGTGGTCTTTATAGACAGGTTTGACTGTATACAAAATCTGTGCTGATATCTTATAAAACTGTTGCCATAATTATATACCGGCCTCGAAGTTATGTGCAGAGAATACCCTCGATGTACCCCTGGCTCTGGTATATCCTCATACCACACTCGCACACATAATATAACTACATGTACATGTATTACTAGCAATGTTTTTAATCTCCGAAAAATTACCAGTGGTGTGAACTTTATTCGTTCGTCAGGATATAAAGTTAAAAATGATGATAAAACTGAAGCTAATGATGATGAAACTTATGCTGATGATAATGACGATGGTGATTGATGATCATGACGACCTTTATATGATAATTTTGCTTTCTAAAAATATCCAAATCCTTTCCATTCAGTTATACTTATCAAATCATCTGCGCATTTTGCCGCTGAATGCGAAACGATCTTGGTTTCCCAATAATTATCACTTCCTGCTATCGGCGTGAAGTTGAGCAGTTAACTGCTCCTACTGCTGCTACTGCTGTACTGCCAACTTCAAGACGATCTTCCTGCTGAGCAGGGTCGAGACCGGTTATTGTGTTTGGTGGCTGACATCCTGGAAAAAACAGGTACATTTTTGTACTGTACATGTAGACTTTTTATTATTATGATTATGTTACATATTTTTCAGTGAATTATTGAAATGATACAGTGAATTAATGCGTGACATCTTATATAAATCGCCGGTGCATGGTTTGAGCTATTGACCGATCTAGTTCAACACTAAATTTTGCTGTGCTAAAGAAAGAAAAAAATGAACATTTATTTCCTATGTCTTATTGATTAGAATGCCTGTCTATTGGCCCTAGGTCCATCGAAACTCGGGCAATAATTTTGACTAGCTAGCCATTCAGTACGTAGGTACTATATACGGCATTTGCACTGTGAAATCCATATGTGTCAGTCACACTGCACCGTAAAGCGTTAACGGACGCCAAACGTATAGAAATATTGCGGCAGAAAGTTATCCGGTGACGAAAGGCATCTCCCGCTGCTGCTCGGTGCTCTCCCGATAGGTGCATGGGGCGCATAAAACGCACACCGACCGCAAGATTAACGCACATATTTAGGACGAACAACGTTCAATTAACGGATATCAACGTACTAGTAACGGATTTGTACCTTGTAAAACGTAAGCGCGACGCATGAGAAACTGACAAAACGTTCTTGTTAGTTATCGTCCGTTGAACATACGTTACATCCGTTGCATGTCCGGTAGTAGTCCGGCCGTGAATCAGGTCCACTGGACAAGAACGGATGCAATCCGGACAAGTACAGAATAGGGAACGCACGAGTAACGAACAAAACGCATAGAGAACGCACGAGTAACGAACAAAACGCATATTAGCGCATTGCTACCGTACATCTAACGGACAACTTTGTCCAGGGTTGTACGTTCTAAATTTTGAACATGCTCAAAACATTCCACCGGATGAAACGAACGTCGCCGGACAAGGAGCGTAGGCGCCGCACGAGAAACGGAAAAGAAACGCATGCGAACGGATACGAACGGACTGAAAATTTTGTTATATGTTAGTCGTCCGTTAACGCTATACGGTGTAGTGTGACTGAGACTTAATTAAGCAATAAAATGTGTAAAATTTCGTCAGAAATGAAATAAAAAACGAAAATGTGTTTTATCTTTTATGTTAAATTTATTGATAACAAATCAATACACCTGATGAACTGGTCAATATCAATAGAACGAATATTTGGTATGATATCAGCGTGATTTCATATCTAACATCATTGTACGTGACGATCAAACATGAATGAGGAATGTTGTTGCTTTATTTATATTTTGCCTACAAAGAATGAGCGGGTACTTTTAAAGTTTATTTAAATATATCAAACAGGCATAACCCGCTTGAAATATCACACGTCCATTAATCGTGTACAAGTTAATGCGTATTTGTATAAATTATTTTTATCCCAAAGGGTTTATCTCTGTCCATTTTGTCACGGTCAAGGCTGCCGGTCACGTGAGCATATTGTTATCATGTACATGTTAGTGCTTACATTCTAAAATGAAAGTAAATTTTAAAGTGCTGTGTTTTATCCGTTATTTTATTTCAACCAGAGTATTAAAAACGTGTGTTTAACTTCTTAAATTTCAAACGAAACGGGTATATAAACATGTATAAATGCTTAGTAGACACGTGATATGTAAACATCGATTTCGGGGTGGTATTTATCCATTTCATTGAAGGTGTAAAATGCGGAAGTTTAAGCTTTAAACCAAGGTAAACTTTCATGTTCTATATTTCTAGTTTTTAGCCTAAATGACTAACGTTGATTTAAGAAAAAATAAAAAAATTCAGAGAATAATTTAATATAAGAGTGAAATATATCTTGTGTTTTCAAAGCGAAAAATATAAGATATCTTTACACACCTGAACACAAAGAGGGTGGGATGAATGAAGACAAAGAACATTATGTAACGTTTTTGACAGTAAACCGGAAGTAGGAGAAATACGAGCCTAACTCAAACGGCAGTATTTGACGTATCCGCACGTGAGCGTAAAAAAGTTGTGAAATGCCAAAATGTTTTTACGTATAAATACGTTATAGTTCTCTGAAGGATGCAGTATCTTAAACTGGTTTAAAGCTATAAAAATGGGTAAAATTTAGGTATAACACAAAATCATTGAAAATAGATTTCTTTATTTCTTTATTTCCTCCAATACTGGAAAGCATAAATAATTGGAATATCTTTCGTCTGGGGTTAACTCGCTGAAAAATATTTTGATGTTATATTAAACAATCACATTTCCTGTATAATATTAAGAGTATACACTTATTAAATGGTTTCCATGTCCTGCCCGAGGTCATGACGTAAGAAAAAAACAACAACGTTTAAACAAAGTTTTGACTTTTGCCCAGCCAAATTTAGCGTTGAGTTATAAACCTGACAATCGATTTGTGTAAGGGGTCATAGAATAATTATTATTCATTCATAAAATGAAAAAAAAAATAAAAAAATAAAGTGAAGTAATAGTTCGTCTGACCTTTTCAATCGTGAAGACCTTTGAAATTAAAACTAATAGTATATTTTAAACAATTGTCATGCTGCAGAGTGTGCATACGCATTATATTGAGCATAATTACGGTTGAGTTGTTTTGCAGCTTTTACATTCTTTAATAGCCCTAAGAAGAACCTCAGTCACATCAATCAAAAATGATGAACCGTCACGTGCTCATGATCAGGCTGCGTTGTAGATACTATAGTTAACATAATTATCCTTTCTTTACTTTTTTCGCTTTGGGGTAATAGAATTTTAATGTTTTGCGTAAGTATAGCATTTCAATACAAGAAGTCATTTCTTTGATGCAATATATTCATAAAATGACCTGATATTAGTATTATATCATAACAAATAAAGTTATAAACCAATAGAATTTCAAGTGCCACTCTAATCATATATATGCACTGATAAATCATGCGGTTATCAAATTTCATTGCAGATTCATCTGACATATTGAGTCATTTATCAGTATTATTTTATCTTTATTCTAATGACAATTTTGCAACTACATTTCAGTTACAAATATATTCTTTATGGTTTAAACTTCAGCAAATGTTTATAATATTTCTTACCATAAATTCAAATTATCGTCCTCTACCTCGTCCCAAAGGTCACAGATTCGAATCCATCTGGTGGCCCGATTGTAACACCTCATCACCAATTAAAACCAGAGTCGGATTCGAGGAGGTTGGATCGCAGTAAGCTGAACCTAACTGTTACAACAACGGTCCTATCCGTGCAACATCTCTACAAACAAGGAGATACGCCATTGGTTGATCTACACTGTGACGTTACAATCGTCTGATGATGTAACCTGTGCATCGTTTTTTCTCTTCCAGACTGAAATGAGAAATGGGAGACGAGTTTGATCATGACAGCGGAAGATCTTCTCCTCTTGCTAGTTTAACTCTCGCTCTAGCAAAAGAAATGGTGAACAAGAATGACGGTACCGACTTTGATAACGCCATACAATACGTGGTCGGAGCAGTTTCTGTACTAAAACAAAACTACAACGAGGCAGAACTTGTCAATAGCCTGAGGATGATACAAAGTTGCATAAAGAAAGAAAATGGTAAGAAAATAGTACCATAAACAATGTTCTGCGTCGTACAATAGACGTGTGCTATATTAACCGTTGTATGTAATGTAGCACGTTTTTTTATATGAGTGAGAACACGGCCATAGTTCTACCACTTGTGTTCACATCACAGGATGTTTAACCACAGAATAAAATATGCGTATTTCTTGTGAAATCAGTCTTTCAATAATTTTAAGGCAAATGGTTGTATTTTTTGCATATTCCTTTGGCTTCAGAAGGGTCTCAAGCAACTGTCCCAGTGCTTGCAAGGCTAAAGGGAACAAGGCCAGGAACCGCCCCCGTTCTCCTGTATTAGTTATGACCTTAACATTATTTGACAGAACATCATGTTTATCTAAATGAATGTTTAAGTGTCTTTGTTATCTTAAAAGTGAAATCACATTATACGTCAACACGAGATAAATATGTTTACAGTATCAGATCAGCACTATTTTAAAACATTTTAAATAGATATATTTTTATTCAAATATTTTAAAGACTCAAGAAAAATCAACATATCATTAAAAATCAAACAGCCAGTACTGCTGCTTTTTAGTCTGCAGTACCACAAATGTCGATGTAACTGTCTTTTTAAATCAATTACGTTTCCGAATTGGAACGGCATTACATTACTGAAGAACAACTTGTCCTAATCCTGGCAGGCATTGCGATAATTAAAGTGGTCCATTAAAGGAACTACCCAAAGACTAATTCAGAAAACGAAAGAATTACGGTTCCTTAAACAGAACGTATTTTATGGAATTAATACAACTAAATTGTTAAACTTTTGCTTATATTCAATTCCGCATGTATTGTTCTAGATTTTTGCATGCAAGTTTGTTTTGGTGGATTTCAGTTGATGTATTGGAGTATTTGGAACGCAGCGAAGTGTATGAGCATATATTTACTATTCTAAAGCATCTACCAGCTTCACTCGAAATACAACAGGTAATACAACAAGCCATTGTTGAATTTAAAAGAGTTGTTTCTCTTGCGAAAGTTTACGACATTTGTAATCTTTAAAGGTAGTTCTTACAGCGGTTACCTTCCCTTGCGTTCAATGTACCGTTAGGGGAAGTAATCGCTGCGGGGACTTTAGTTCCGTACGTTTGTAAACTAGGAGCAATTACGTAATGCCATTTAATTATATCTTTGAAAAGATCCTTTGGAAACATAGACCGCAACTAAGAAACATAATAGCAGACTCGGTGTGACTGATTCGGTAATGAAATGTGCAACACCTCTCACTCCCCTAACACCGGCATTTCAGTAAAAATAAGTGCCCTCTATGATCCCAAAGGACTAGTAGATATAACAACACTGAACCTAAATGACATAAAAGCCTAGACTCGGCATACGGAAAAGAAAATCATTTTATGAACTAATGGCAACCCGTTTAACACTTTAAATCATTTAAAATAATGAGCTTGAAATGTGCGGGTCTCTTTGATCATGGACAAAGCTTTCAAAACAAGTACACGGACCTATATATATATCATTTTCATATAATATAGATAACATGTTTATTTACGACTGTTAGAAGTTTCATTAAAATCTACATGGTAGAAAGATTTTTATTCGCGGAAATGTTATCAAAATTGTGATTTTCCCATAGATTCCCATTATGAAAACTTGTCCGAAGTCCAAATTTTCTAAATCGGTCTATCAAAAAATCAAGCAGAACGACCCTACCTTTTTAATCTGCCGAGTTTTTTAAAAATATATTCTAAAGTTTTGAAAAATCAGGGCTTAATTAAATTCTACATTGTAGAAATGTTTTATCTGAACGTGCAGACTTTTGTGACTACATTAATTAGAGTAAGAAAGGCTGGTAGCGTCAGTTATATCAAGTATATGAAAAAGCCTGTAGTTCACTTAAAATTGCCCCAGTGCAGTCTATATTTATTAGTTATCACATATATACAGGCGAAATACTTAACAAATAACTTTTGCAGCCTTGTACTAGATTCTGCATGAAATGCAATTCGCTTATTGGAGTTAGTTACACTATTTAGTATGAAAGATTAACAAAAATCAAAGTCATAATATCTAGGTATATATTAAATACATGCAACTTTATGTTTTATGATACTGTAAGTGGACGTGATTTTCCAATTGTAACGATAAAATCAAGTATAAACTAAATTAGTCAGAATCGTTACAGTTTCTTGATTCTTTGTTTTAGGCCGGATTCACGGTATTGTTTCAACTGTGCGAACACTCTCCAAAGTTTAGGACAACAATAAGTTCCAGTGGAATTCACAGGTACATATAGTTGTTAATCACCAGTATCGCAGTAATCATTAATACTAAACAAAATAGCCCCCCTTTATAGGGGTAATAACACTTGACAGTTATATTGAAATCTTATGACATCGCGTAAATCAAGTCGCATACCCGTGTTCAGTTCGGGCTACCTCATACAAGGTCACTTTTCAATTAGAAATATTAAGTGTTCTCTCCCTTGTTAATTTGCTAGTATACCTTTCAAGCATCTTGCCTTCCACGTATAATCGATATGTCCACTCTTAATATATATTTATCATATATCGGATTCATTTTAATTGAACATTATATATATATTAGCTTCTGAACCATGTTATAATAAAAAATTATATCAATTAGCTCTTTACAAAAAAGTAAATTTAAATTAGATAGTTTTGTCCAGAGCATATTTTCATTTTCGTTAAAATGTTTAATCTGTAACTAAGGAAGCGATTGAGATTGCTTGCAGAGTTGCCAGCAAATGCCTAAAACGTAAAAAATAGGTAACTACGGTCTTCGTCGCTACCAAAATTGTGTAAGTTGTCTGCTTTAAATACATGAAAAACTCGAGTCAAAATTTTATACTTGGTACCTACTTAACATTTACATGGACTAAGTGATAAAATTATTTACACCTGCAACCTATTTAAGGATGTAAGGTCTGTCATTTGTACAACTCTTCTAGTTTTGTTCGGTAAGTACAAGGCATCTATGGTTTAACAGATTTAGGCGTTTGAAACTGCTCATTTAAATCTATTTTTATTTTAAACAAACAAAATGCCCCGTTTTTTAAAAGGCTTGTAAATACCAGAAAATGAAAACTTATCTAAAAGATATCATCACGGTTTTAGACGTTTGCATGTAGTCATATTTTCATTTTTTTATTTTTAATATTTTTAATATTTTAATGTTTTTATCATAATCATTTGCCTAACAATTTTATTCCTAAACAACCTTTATAAATATAGTTCTGTTTAAATGTACAGCTTCCTCTTGGAGCAGCTGAAGGAATATAACACAGACAAAGAAATCCAGTACTATGGAATAAATGTTCTTGCCCATCTGCTGTCCATAGGTAATATAATTATCATATTTAATTGTGACGTAAACAGATGTTTTCTTGCGGATGTAAGATGACCCTCGTGTTGTAGATGACGTATAACAAACTACATTTATTTAGAAGATTTATGTAGTAATTTATTAAACGAAACAAAAATTTGTTTAAATACGCTGCTACACAATGATAATGCTAAAAAGAAACTCATTTGTTTGATTTTATTTTAACTAGTTATTTTTGAATGTGGTATGCAAGAAAAATATTTGGTCATTTGCTGTAGATGCAGGTGGGAATATCCGGCTCTGGGGTAACTGTTTACGCGTAAACTCGTCAGAGCCTCGCTAACGTCTAAGCAAGCCCTCAAACCGGATATTCCCATCTGCACCTACAACTAGACGTGAAAAAAAATCTTATATACATCAGTATGTAATGTCGCATCTTCGTAATATTTGTATTAACAGTCCATGACGAACTATCCTAGTCATAAAACAGTAGTATTTTAATTTCTGAAATACCACAAAGAATGGATAGGTAGCGCTTGATTACATACAACACACTTGAATTCCGTGAAAAGTGAGCATCGTGTGGCGCAACATTATCGTTCTATGGATCGATAGTTCCGCTACATAATATTATAAGAATATTTGCCTGTTAAAGGCGCCGATATAAATGTTTGGCTGGAGGGTAACTGTTTAGGCGGTAACGAGGCTCTGTCGAGTTACCGCAGAACTGTTACCCGAGAGTCAGATATTTCCATTCGCACCTTCAACTAGTGATAAATTCTTTTTCTTGCATGTTTTATCCTTTAATTAGTAGTTAGAATAAAGTAAAGCGAATGCGTTTTCTTTTAAGTACTATTTTATTTAGAAGTGGATGAATTTAGGCATTGCAACGCTTGAGTCATCTTACATCCTGGGGTGTAAGACGAGTTTTTCCAGCACCGGCAGAAACACGGGAAAACCCTATCGGGTATGCAAGAAAAAAACTCCAATATTGAGAGAAAATGTGATTTGAAAATATAAAATAAACGAATCGGGGTTAAAATAACTTTATATGCACTAAAAACCTCATTGTTACCTGAATAACATAGAAAGGTGTGTTTGCCAACAGCCGCCAACGGTGTTCCGGTAAGACCATCGCTGTTTCGCTCCATGTAATGGCAACAGTGTGATAATACGATGCGAAGACGTGAAGACACAAATCCGATGGCACGATAGTATGATGCGACTTTCGTATTGTGTTTCGCGTTTTCACATCGTATTATCATAGTATCGACCCTAAATGTAAGGGCGAAATTTTTATATTTTAATGCAACAGTAACATGGCATTTTCAAAATATCAACCTTATGTTGAAGGGACGATAGTGCGACAATACGATGCGAAAATGCAAAAGCACGATGCTGAAAAGCAATGTTAATATCGCGTATTATTACCGCGCCATCGACTTGCATCTTCTCCGCTTCGTCTTGTCGCCACTCCGCCCTTTCTAATCTAGAAGGAGAAGGATTTTAGTTAAGTTGGTCTGCAGTTCGCAGTTCGCAGTTCGCGTTTCGAATTGCGAACTGCAAACTGGTCTGCAGTTCACAGTTCGCAGTTCGCAGTTCGCGATTCGAATTGCGAACTGCAAACTGGTCTGCAGTTCGCGATTCGAATTGCGAACTGTAAACTGGTCTGCACTTTACGATTCAAATGTCAACGTGCAGTCTGATCAACAATGTCCTGCACATTGCAGACAAGAATGCATTTCACAGTTGGTCTGCAGTTCTCGTTTCGAATTGCGAACTGCAAACTGGTCTGCAGTTTGCGATTCGTGTTGCGAACTGCAAATTAGTCTGCAGTTTACGATTCAAATTTCAAAGTGTGCAGTCTGATCAGCACTGCCCGGCAAATTGTAGACAAGAATGCATTTCACATTTGGTCTGAAGTTAGCAGTTCGCGTTTCGAATTGCGAACTGCAAACTGGTCTGCAGTTCGCGATTCGAATTGCAAACTGTAAACTGGTCTGCGCTTTACGATTCAAATGTCAACGTGCAGTCTTATCAACACTGTCCTGCGCATTGCAGACAAGAATGCATTTCACAGTTGGTCTGCAGTTCGCGTTTCGAATTGCGAACTGCAAACTGGTCTGCAGTTCGCGATTCGTGTTGCGAACTGCAAACTAATCTGCAGTTTACGATTCAAATTTCAAAGTGCAGTCTGATCAGCACTGTCCAGCGCATTGCGGACCAGAATGCATTTAATAATTAGTCTGCAGTTCTCATTTCGCGTTTCCAACTGCGAACTGGTCCGCGGTTCGCGTTCCAAATTGCAAACTGCAATCTTGTCTGCTGATTACAATAAAAATTTCAAAGTGCAGTCAGATCAGCACTTTCTTGCGCATTGCAGACAAGAATGCATTTCACAGTTGGTCGATAGTTCGCAGTTTGTGTTTCCAATTGTGAACTGCAAACTGGTCTGTAGTTCGCAGTTCGCGTTTCGAATTGCGAACTGCAAACTGGTCTGCAGTTCGCAGTTCGCAGTTCGCGATCTGAATTGCGAACTGCAAACTGGTCTGCAGTTCGGGATTCGTATTTCGAACTGTAAACTGGGACACAATTTACGATTCAAATTTCAAAGTGCAGTCTGATCAGCACTGTCCAGCGCATTGCGGACAAGAATGCTTTTCATAATGCTATCACAATGCGTCTGTAAATGGCGGGCATGTCTTTTATACAAGACTTGGGGATTATTTCAGCACTCTTCAAAGCCCCATTGGATCATTTAAACACTTTGATTGGTTACATTTTGCACAGACAAACAACACAACTCTCTTCTTACGCCCATTTAAGGTATGTTGACCAATCATGCAGGTCTTAGTGCCGAGTGCATAATTGCGACTGCGACAAAAAATGTCGTCGTTCCAATTAGTTATGGACAATTTAATTCAAATTACTTATCAATGGCACATGTACTGTAATAGAAATCACACAATGTAAAGCTGAATTATTTTACAGGAACAACGCACTACTGCAAAAGCTGCACAAGATTTTTTTATTTTATTTTTTATATGTCAGTTCATGTGTTTTATGACCTTTTAATAAGTCCTAAATACAATAGAAATGTATTTGAGTTAAAAACATTCCATAAGAAAAAATGTTATAACATCATGACAATAAACGGGTTGGGCTTTAAGCCATTCAAGAGTTACATTAGGCCATACTTGGCTGTAGACGATCCTTATAATGGGTGTAAATGTCTTTACATTGAAACATGTTATAATATATATCAACTGATAAAATAAAGATAAAATAATACAAAGTTTTCACCAAAAAAAAAATAATAAAAAATTCACGCGCTCTGTAAAGAAATACAAACTACAATATTAAAGATATTTCAAAATATTCCTTGCCACACCGACTGGTGAATTAATTGAAGTAATCATAAGAATTCTAAATGATTTTAATTCAGTTTTCTATGAATTTTACTGTATTGCTCGTAAGAGTACATTAACTACTCTGAGCGTAGAAGGAATTTGGCAGTAAAAGGTACTAAGAGAACACCAGTGAATTTCTTTCTCTCATTCTAGCTCTCCTTTATACTCATAAAACAAACCAAGAAGATTGGTCATACAGGACGGATTACACCAAACCGGAAGTGACTACTCAGTGTTACATGTGAAGTAGTCCAAAATGTAGTTCCATGCTATGGATGAAGTCTGGTATAATGAGTGACATGAGGAGGTGACAGTTAAATTTTTGGCTTATGTTTATTGCTTATTGTATTGAGAATAGATCTAGACCATTTTCATTGTAAATTTCCTGGAATAAGTTTTATTCTTTGCGAAAAATGTCTACCTACGCGTAATTGCTAAACGGCTGTTTTCATGGGGGCATTTTAAGAGGGTGATGTTTCTCAGAACAGATTATTTTTCTTATATACAACATAACATGTCAATATTTTTCTACTTTTGATAAGAAGACATGCTATACTAAATGAACATATATGGTTTCATATCAATGAAATGCTCTAAAGTGTTGAAAATGAGGTCTGAATGTTTTGTTATTAATATGAAATAAATAAGGAATTGAATTGGTAGAATGTAACCTACATGACAAGAATTCACAAAGACTGTACGGGCAAGGATGAAGTGCCTCGGACATCTCCGTTAATATTCGTAATAACACGTTCATTGCCGAGGATATCCAATTCAATTAAACAGCAGACGATACCGCCAGGGAAAAGTATTAGTTCCCCGCTATGCGCGGCGCACGTCACTATTAAGTTTAAAGAACATGAAATGTTACATCCCGTGACAAACATGCTATAACTTCTACATGTTTTCATTGTTTATATTTAAGCTTATCTATATTCGTCACCGGTAATTGATACGGGCGGCTCCTCCATAAAAATGTTACTAAATTCATTGGAAAAAATCCTGCAAGATAGAGAAGCTCCATTTCAAGATTTTTCATTTCTTCTTTACTTTTCCAGTTTGCAGATCGCATTTGAAAACGTGAACTGAGAACTGCAAACTGCAGACCAATTGTGAAATGCATTCTTGTCTACATTTTGCTGGAGAGTGCTGATCAGACTGCACTTTGAAATTTGAATCGTAAACTGCAGCACAGTGTACAGTTCTCAATACGAATCTCGAACTGCAGACCAGTTTTCAGTTCGAATTTGAATCGCGACTTGCAGACCATTTTGCAGTTCGCAATTCGAATTGCGAACTGCGAACTACGAACTGCAGGCCAGTTTGCAGTTTGCAATTCGAAGGGCGAACTGCGAACAGCGGACCAGTTTGCAGTTCGCAATTCGAATCGCGAACTGCGAACTGCAGGCCAGTTTGCAGTTCGCAATTCGAAAGGCGAACTGCGAACTGCGGACCAGTTTGAAGTTCACAATTCGAAACGCAAACTGCGAACTGTAGACCAACTGTGAAATGCATTCTTGTCTGCAGTTCTAATGGAGAGGGAGGAAGTGCAGACTTTTCACATTTATGTTTAGCAAACACTTGCCTATTACTTTAAAGTATAAGAGTAACCTTCAAATTCATTTTCATTTTGAATCTTGAACTGCAGACCAGTTTGCAGTTCGCAATTCGAATTATGAACTACGAATTGCGAACTGAGAACTGAGAACTGCAGACCAGTTTGCAGTTCGTAGTTCGAATCGAAAACTAGGAGCCGCAGACTTGCCGGCACTTTGCAGTTCTACTGAAGAGGGAGGAAGTGCAAACCATTAACATTAATAAGCCGTGCCATGAGAAAATCAACATAGTGGGTTTGCGACCAGCATGGATCCAGACCAGCTTGCGCATCCGCGCAGTCTGGTCAGGATCCATGCTGTTCACTTTTAAAGCCTACTGCAATTAGAGAAACTATTAGCGAACAGCCTGAATCCTGACCAGACTGAGCGGATGCGCAAGCTGGTCTGGATCCATGCTGGTCGCAAACCCACTATGTTGATTTTCTCATGGCACGGCTCAAAATTTTATATTTAGCAAATACTGACCTATTACTTAAAAGTATAAGAGTAACGTTCAAATATATTTTTATTTTGAATCTTGAACCGCAGACCAGTTTGCAGTTCGCAATTCGAATCA
This sequence comes from Mercenaria mercenaria, assembly GCF_021730395.1. NCBI lineage: Eukaryota > Metazoa > Mollusca > Bivalvia > Venerida > Veneridae > Mercenaria > Mercenaria mercenaria. The sequence continues at coordinate 64,223,608 of NC_069373.1, forward strand.
CGAACTGCGAACTGCGAACTGCAGACCAGTTTGCAGTTCGCAATTCGAAACGCGACCTGCAGACCAGTTTGCAGTTCGCAATTTGAAACACAAACTGCGAACTATAGACCAACTGTGAAATGCATTCTTGTCTGCAATGCACAAGACAGTGCTGATCAGACTGCACTTTGAAATTTTTATTGTAATCAGCAGACAAGATTGCAGTTTGCAATTTGGAACGCGAACTGCGGACCAGTTTGCAGTTCGCAGTTGGAAACGCGAAATGAGAACTGCAGACTTATTATGAAAAGCATTCTTGTCCGCAATGCGCTGGACAGTGCTGATCAGACTGCACTTGGAAATTTGAATCGTAAATTGTAGCCCAGTTTACAGTTTGCAATACGAATCCCGAACTGCAGACCAGTTTGCAATTCGAATTCGAATCGCGAACTGCAGACCAGTTTGCAGTTCGCAATTCGAATCGCGAACTGCGAACTGCAGACCAGTTTGCAGTTTGCAATTCGAAACACAAACTGCGAACTATAGACCAACTGTGAAATGCGCAAGAAAGTGCTGGTCAGACTGCACTTTGAAATTTTTATTGTAATCAGCCGACAAGATTGCAGTTTGCAATTCGGAACGCGAACTGCGGACCAGTTTGCAGTTTGCAGTTGGAAACGCGAAATGCGAACTGCAGACTAATTATGAAATGCATTCTTGTCCGCAATGCGCTGGACAGTCAAGTCAAGTCAAGTCAAAAGTTTATGAATTGTAACAAAGGCCTCCGGCCAAAAATACACTACGTAATATATAGTAAGTAAATATATAAACAGTTGTGATCCCACAAAATGTAAACATATACAATCGGATAAGTTAAAATACATATTCATAGGTTCAGCACACAGTCGACTAGTAAACATAGGCTGCTGAATATCATATTTAACAGGTCAAACATTATTTAAGAGTTTCTCAAGATACAATGCTGTTAGATATAACACCTTTTCATTATCAGAGCTAAGTATGTTATAAAAACTTTGTATACTTCTGTCAGATGAATACCAATTAAGAAGATACTGATTACGGATCTCACTAAATTTCTCACATTGAAAAAAAAGCATGATATTCACATTCAACAATACTAGTGTTACTTCTATTATAACAAAATTGGCAGATACGAAGATACGAGATTCAAAAGGTGTATTGTTGTGCCTACCAGTTTCAACATGCAGCTTATGGCTTGAACAACGAAATTTTGACATTGCTAGTCTGTATTTAAATGGCAAATTTATTGTAAGGTAACGTTCTGTATTTAATAAAGTTTTAAAATGTTTATAATGGTGACATCTACTTGATTCTTCGATAGACTCTTTCCAGTTTTGTTTATGACAATCCGTATGAGTCTTTGACGAAAAATACTAACGAAGTAGTCAATATTTCCAACATCATGTGAAATCCAAACATAACCCAAACCATACAAAAATAACAAGTGCTTGACCTGAGTAGCCCAGGTGATTCTACCTACGTTATCTAAAGATTTTAGCATAAAATAACACCGTTTAGGGTAGCTAGAGTTATCCATCTGTATTAATTAGCTGATCAGACTGCACTTTGAAATTTGAATCGTAAATTGTAGCCCAGTTTACAGTTTGCAATACGAATCCCGAACTGCAGACCAGTTTGCAGTTCGAATTCAAATCGCGAACTGCAGACCAGTTTGCAGTTCGCAATTCGAAACACAACCTGCGAACTATAGACCAACTGTGAAATGCATTCTTGTCTGCAATGCACAAGAAAGTGCTGATCAGACTGCACTTTGAAATTTTTATTGTAATCAGCAGACAAGATTGCAGTTTGCAATTCGGAACGCGAACTGCGGACCAGTTTGCAGTTCGCAGTTGGAAACGCGAAATGCAAACTGCGGACTAATTATGAAATGCATTCTTGTCCGCAATGCGCTGGACAGTGCTGATCAGACTGCACTTTGAAATTTGAATTGTAAACTGCAGCCCAGTTTACAGTTCGCAATATGAATCTCAAACTGCAGACCAGTTTGCAGTTCGAATTCCAATCGCGAATTGCAGACCAGTTTGCAGTTCGCAATTCGAAACGCGAACTGCAGACCAACTGTGAAATGCATTCTTGTCTGCAATGCGCAGGACAGTGTTGATCAGACTGCACGTTGACATTTGAATCGTAAAGCGCAGACCAGTTTACAGTTCGCAATTCGAATCGCGAACTGCAGATTAGTTTGCAGTTCGAATTTGAATCTGGAACTGCAGACCAGTTTGCAGTTCGCAATTCGAAACGCGAACTGCAGACCAACTGTGAAATGCATTCTTGTCTGCAATGCGCAGGACAGTGTTGATCAGACTGCACGTTGACATTTGAATCGTAAAGCGCAGACCAGTTTACAGTTTGCAATTCGAATCGCGAACTGCAGACCAGTTTGCAGTTCGCAATTCGAAACGCGAACTGCTAACATCAGACCAAATGTGAAATGCATTCTTGTCTACAATTTGCCGGGCAGTGCTGATCAGACTGCACACTTTGAAATTTGAATCGTAAACTGCAGACTAATTTGCAGTTCGCAACACGAATCGCAAACTGCAGACCAGTTTGCAGTTCGCAATTCGAAACGAGAACTGCAGACCAACTGTGAAATGCATTCTTGTCTGCAATGTGCAGGACATTGTTGATCAGACTGCACGTTGACATTTGAATCGTAAAGTGCAGACCAGTTTACAGTTCGCAATTCGAATCGCGAACTGCAGACCAGTTTGCAGTTCGCAATTCGAATCGCGAACTGCGAACTGCGAACTGCAGACCAGTTTGCAGTTCGCAATTCGAAACGCGAACTGCGAACTGCGAACTGCAGACCAACTTAACTAAAATAGGAGAAGGGGCGAAACAACGGTTACTTTAGCTGAACATCGTAATCAATAAATCATTTAACTCATTATGTTGATTTTGTAGTAAGTGTTTCGACCTTTATATGTTTTCAGTATAATAAAATGAATATTGCATTCCTGAAAGGGTGATATGACAAAAGCTTCGGCTGACGCCTCGGTCAGTATTCATATATCTCGAGGTGAACATTTTTCATATCACCCTCAATATTTATATAAATTTTCTATTGTTGATAGTCATATCAACTGTCTATCTCAAAGAACGTGCCATGAATTTCATTATACATTTGTTCATGTAGCCGACTTGAGTAAACCAGTTTGATATACGTATCAACTATTCTGTTGACAATATAGCATTTGTTTCAATTTAATTTATTTAATTTGTGAAAAAGTGCCGAGGAAACTTTGATAGTGACACTTTACACAATTAGTATGTGTTGGAATTAGTTATTTTTAAACACTCAAAAGGGTATTCATTTGATCTTTTCTTGAGTTTTGCTTTTATAGAGAATTTAATTCAATGGAATTTAGAATAAAAGTTGGTGACTCAAGTTTTCTAGATATTTTAAATCGCAGTCAAGAACTTAAAACATTTATTTAACAGAATCGTTCAGAGACCAGATATTACTTGACAAACAGGAAGAAGAAATCGCTCACGTGATCTGTGTTGCAATACAGTCATTTCCGGAAGTGCAGTCTATAGAAATCGCTGCCTCCCGCGCTATCAGTTACTTTTTAACAGATAATGGTATGCAGTTTGAATGTAAATTGATATTTTAAGTGTGATTAGTTCTAGTTCTTGTTTGTTTATTAGTTACTTTTCATGAAACAGCCATGTACTATTTAAGATTGAAAAACATTTCTAACTCATTTACCACAGTAACACTTTTTTCGTTGGGTTTAACATCACACCGACACAATTATAGGTTATAATGCAACTTGCCAGCTTTGATGGCGGAGGAAGACCCCAGGTGCCCCTCCATACATTTTTCATCACGGGCGGGCACCAGGATGGAACCACCGACATTCCGTAAATCAGCTCAGGAATGGCTTTCTCACATGAGGACTTCAACGCCCCGAGTGAGGCTCGAACCCACATTGATGAGGGGAAAATGATTCAAAGTCAGGGACCTTAACCACTTGGTCATGGAGACCCCTCAGCACGCCCACCCCTATTAACACTGTCAACTTCCTTTCTTTACCCAAAGTAATTGCATATTTCAGCAGTCACCGGCCCGTCTCAAACGTAATTAGCCCAAATAAATGAAAGTTGTTTGCTATAGATGGTATGCAGTGGTATTATGTGTTTTGAAATGGATTACAGTTACAAATCATTCAAAAATAACTTAGTTTAAAACTAGATTTGTGCAAAACTATAAGATAGACGCATGTGGAAGGCAAGATTTTGAGTGCATTATAAAGCATTGCTTCTACAACAAACAACATCTTCTGTATGTACATATTTCAGGCCAGTATTCAATTTCAGTTTTTACAAATTTGTTTTATTACTTGTTATTTACTTTATAGCTGACCTTTCTTTGTTTTTAAAGTGAATACTGAGTTTGTTCAAAATTAGGTAAGAGTAGTTGTGTTGAACAGTACCATAACAAAAAAGTTAAATCTTGTCACTTTATGATAGCTGTCATTCAATAAACTGAAAATGTAATGACTGCTTTTTGCATAATACACAGAAGTACCCTGTACATAAAAAGGTTATTGCACGAAGCCGGTGCTTTTGAATTATGACAAACTCTCACCTGTTCTGTTTTGATACCGATTTTTTCCTCCCGTTTTAGATGAAAATGCGGACTTGCGAGCGTATTTCATAGAACATGTTTGTGACAGTGTGATAGACGCTCTGCGTAAAGAAACAGAAACTGAAACACAGATTCGTATACTCAACTGTCTCTTTGGCAAGGAAGGTCAGTATATAGGTTGGGTGTGAATAACGTATAAACTTTCATTTAAATGTAAAAAAAAAACTTATTTCAGTGTGACTTTTGTCAGATACTAAACACAACTAAGTTACTTAGTCCGGAGGTCTATGGTCCTTTTTGATATGATGTATGGATACATTACAAATATTATGAAGATACACTTCTTCTGTTAGCTGTTCTTCATTATTTTTACATGAGCATAGATTATTTTCAGAACCTCTTTTAGTTAATTATTTGAATCGAAAATGCCATACTGCTGGATAGTTTTCCACGATTCTGATTACAAATCAACGGTTTACGGTGGAGAGTGTCCACCACATGAGTGGATGTGTATAAATGTGGGCGGATTGAGTTTATTCACCCTGAGCCAAAATAATCAAAGCCTCATTCTACCGTATGGCTACTCCCTAACCTTCACATTGGATATTAGTCATATTACTTACATCTAATCTGATTATATGGCCAAGAAAAGAATACCATTTACGATTTTCCGATTCCAATTCCTTCACTAGTCCACCAGCGTTAAACATTGCATCAACACTTCTTTATATATCTATCTGTTTTCAAAATTCTGACACGATATTGAACAATAAAAGATGATGTAGCTTTTCCCTGAGAACATCCCGTAACTATAAAATCGAGCCATAATACAATCACTGAAATGAAAAAAAAACACTTTTCACCTTGGCGAACAAAGCTGTCATTGTTTACATGCCGTTGTCCTTTGGTTGACAGGGAAAGGGGTCTGCAAGTAACTGTTTATAAATAGAGAAGTAGTTATTTAAAAATATAAACAGGACAATGTCCTTAATTTTCAAATATAACTCGCTATCAACATGTGCTTGTATACCGTTAATATATGTATGTGTATGTTTGATCATTATCTCATCATTTATGCATGAACGCGTAACAGTAGTTAGCCTTGCTCTTTGTGTACATGGTAAGTTCTTTATAAATACCGCAAACATTTTATAAGTAAATTTTGAGCCTCCAAAATAACATATCTTACTCTGAAAGCTTAATTGTTCAGAGCAAAGGACAATGAAAGATGAAATTACCTGCTCTAGTTACCTTCACTATTAAAGAAGAAAGATTATATATGAGCTAGTCTATTGTTCTCAATTGTGAAAAAAAGAACAGATCAGATTTTCTTCCGAGTGGTATGTAATTTAAATATATTCCATAAGTGATATAAATTTCAATAACTGTTTTTAGAGCAACAGAAAATGACATTGGTGGAAAAAGATGTTCATTTTACATTGATGGAGTTATGCAAGAAATATCCGACCAACAAATCATTGATGTCTGAGGCAATGGGGTTACTAGCCTTACTTAGCACAGATGGTATATTTGAACTTCTCATTTTAACAATTTCTAATAGGGAAAATTTAGTATTAATTTAATATTTTAAACGGAATAAATGCAGTTAAACGGTTCTTTGTCCCGTCTCTAGACATACCTTGAAATAATCCAAAGAACGAAAAATAATAGATAACAGTATGTTAAAGAATGGCTTAAAAAAGAGATAAATATATAACAAATATTTTTCGAAAAAATAAACAACAACAACAAAACTGCTTTCGTATTTGATCACCGTAACAACCAGTTTAGATGATTACTGTGAATTTCCTAAGAATTCTTTCACTACGTATTACGTGACTAACTTTCATAATGTTTCATTTCGTCCTCCGCGATTTCTGGACACAGCGTACACATTCTTACTAAAAAGATACATAAAAGTGCCAAGGTGTTTACACAGTTGATTCTTTTAATGATTAGGAGTACAAACATAACTGTTTTTATTGATAAATTTTTGTCGTCAAATATAAAAGAATGAATCGATGTTCAGATGAAAAATCCTATTTTAAGAATTTTCAACAAACGATATTTTTATACTCGCGTGGTCTGTTTTTCATGACTGCTTGCAGATACTGTCAGGACAATTATGTCGACAAACAGCTTTGTACAGAATGGTCTGTTTGGGATCATGGATTTTCTACGTCTGTCTGAAAAGGCGCAAAGGGCGGGACTTAGAATGATGGAAATATTAAGTAAGTATTACTTTTGTCAAATAAAAGGTAAAATAAGTACATCATACACTTTATGAATTTATTTGTCACAGTGTCTTTTATCAAATCGTCATAAAGAACATTTGCCTCGCCCGTGGATAGAACTCACGATCGCACAATACGTAGATCTGCAATCGTCCTCTTGAGCTATGCGGGCGGACACACTTATCAACCGCCTGGGCGCGCTATGTTCACGTTCTGTTGCGTTTTTGCTATGCCTCGGTCACAAAACTGTACGATGTCCGTATGGTTTTAAAAAATCGTACGAGTCAACCAATTTTAGAATCCTTATTGTCTCTGTACAATCGTAGCGTCTAGTCACAGTACCTACGGGCCCCGTATGATCTTTAGAGGAGGCAATCGTAGGATATCCGTACGGACATCGCAAACAAGTCATGCAAAGCTCGCAATGATCCCGGCCGTACCTCGTACGGTGCTTGTTGGTTCGTACAGCGCTCGTATGGCACTCGTACCGTGTCCGAACGATGTCCGTACGACAAAAATAAATCAGTTCGGCGACGTCTGATAAATTTCCATTTTCAGTCGTAGGATATCCGTACGGACATCGCAGACAAATCGTACGGAGCTCGCAAGGAGCCTGGCCATACCTCGTACGATGTCTACCAAGGAAGTCGTACGGAGCCCGTACGGCGATTGTAAACGACCTGCGAGCCCCGTATTGACATCGCACGTTCTCCACATGGTGTTCTTAATTTAGTACAGATATCGTACGTTGACCGTGCAAGTCCCCTGCGATAGCCGTGCGGGCATCGGCAAGCCTATCAGTTTTCGAAGTCTGCACGGACATCAAGCGATGCCCATACGACCTCTTCCGGGGCCCGTGCGGTTCCCGAAAGGGGCTTTTGCGAGCTGCTCCCGACTTCGAAAATATCTACAAACTCGTAGAGAACTCAGGAGCTCGGTGAAACATTTTTCGCCGAATTCCCGAGTCCTCTACGAGTTCAAAAAATCCGTACGACGCTCGTACAAGTCAACGGTGCCCGTACGGAAGCCGTAAAAGTTTGCCACAATTCGACTGAAAACCTACTCGTACGGAGCTCGTAGCGTTTTTGTGACCAGGGTATAAGTTATACTATGTTGTACATGTACTACGTTCTCGCCATATTGCCACATTGTTGGAAAACGGCAGCGAATTTTTAACATGTTAGAAATTAATATTTCCAGTTAACATTTTCTCAGGTTTGATCCCGTTTCAGCCACGTTGTTCTACATTGTCTCAGGTTGTATACGTGGCGGTCAAAACTTGACACTATGACTAAGCTCGCCAGTCAGTTATCTTCTATAGTTTTCTCTGTTGAACAGCAAGCCGTTCAGTCAATATTTTATACTAGTACCAGAAAAAGTTTTAAGCAGATTTTGTTTTTGTTTGACTTTAGCTGAGCAAGCATGAGTTGAATAAAGACGGGTCATATTACAAACATTATGTACCGGCGATCTACATACTTGGAGTCATATTATGAGTTCATACATTATATAATTGCCTCTTAGAGCCATAAGAGAAATCTTTCTGGCTCAAGGCCTTTGCTAACGGTATTTCCCTTCTAAAGGACTGTGTTGCCCTGACATAAGATATTCATATATAGTCAAGTCAAATGACACTTTACGGTGTTGTTTGGTATCACATTTGTTTCATTCAGTGCCAAGTATTCTAGAGAATAAAAGTAAAGCAGACGAGGTATCTCATACTGTGGTCAAATGTATATACATCGCAATGTTTACACAGATAGAGTACGGGTCTGTTCAGGTAAGACATAAATTAATTAATTTTGTTGGGTTTAAGGGTAAGACATTAAAGCGGCTCATTAATACCTTTTAGGTGATATAAAAAGATTTTCCAAATGACATTTTTCACACAAAGAACAAATTTAGCATTCTAGAAGTATTAAATGTATGGTTTCCTTTTGAACCATCGCGATTTTCATTTTTCTGTCCACACGGTGCTCGAAACCACGATGATGAAATTCGAAATCACGATGGTGAAAGTTGAAACTGAAAATAAGGAACTACGGTAATGAAAACACAACAGACGCGAAACCATGATGAATGATTTGTCTCGGAATACACATGTTGATAATATTTTGAAAAAATGCAAATGTTCACTTTTATACCTGTTGTCTCCCATCAAAGTATATCTTTCTGTACCTATGAGGAAAATGTTCTGTAACTCTTACATATTACCTCACTTCGATTACTGTTGTGTAATATGGGGAAGCTGTTCCAATTCATTAGAAGACAAAATTGTTAAGTTTCAAAAAAGAGCAGCTCGCTTAATTCTTGATAAAGACTTCGATACCCCTTTTGCTGAATTATTTCGAGAATTAAACTGGATGACTTTTCCGGAGCGGGTAATATTTCAAAAAGCAGTTTTAATGTACAAAAGTATAAACGATCAAGCACCTATTAACCTCAGAAATTCATTTACATTCAGCTGTGATATACATGACATACATGCTCGAACTTTGAGGTCATATTCTAATTTGCAGCTTTTCCTTCCTCGACCGAAAACTGAACAATTTAAAAGAAGTTTTACATATTCTGGTGCTACTATCTGGAATTCCTTACCAAGTCATGTAAGAAGAGCATCATCAGTAAGGCAGTTCAAATCACTATACATAGCTTGGCGCAGCACACAATCATAATGCTTAATATTTATAATATTGCATTCCGTATAGTTAATATAGTATAAACAACAAAAATACTGGTATTAAACGCACTTGTCTTTCTTCTGTATGTTACAATGTACCATGTTAATGTTTTAGATGTGTATATTATGTATTGTTTTGAGTGCCTCATGGAAGATTGATGTTGTTTTTCAAATGAGTTTCCCTCGTTAAATAAAGGCTTTATTATTATTATTATTATTATTATTATTATTATTATTACTATTATTATTATTATTATGAAAACAAGATATGATTTTGCGTTTTCACCATGTTGTTTTTGACATTCATCATCGTGGGTTCGACGTTTATCGTCGTGTTTCACCCAATTTCGTGTTTTTGCCATCTTACTTTCAGCTTTCGACGTTGTCGTTTCAACTTTCATCATCTCAATTTCAGCTTTAACCATGGTGATTCATCATAGATTAGAATTTCATCATACAGAGTTTGTCTTCTTATTAGGCAATTCAAGCTCAAAATTAAAAAAAAAAAATCTTTATCCTCGCCGTGAGTTAGAAATCGTGATAAAAGTCGATGACATGATTGGTGAAAGTCGAACGCACGGTGATAAAAATCTGAAGTTGAATCCACGACAGCTCAAGTCGAAAATACGATGTTGAAAATACGAAACTGCAATGGTCAAAACGCGAGATATTTTCACACAATTTAAGTTTCATAATTTTGACTTTCACCATCATAATTTTTAATTTCACTATCTTAGTGTCATGATTTCGACTTAAGTGGTATTGGGTTCAGACATAAAAAAAAACGCGATTGTCCAAACCATTTTATTTGCCAGCATGATTCTATTAAAAAAATCAATTTTATGTCAGAGTATATATGTACGTAATGGCATATTTTTACGCAATATTTGTTCTGATTCGATGTAATTTCAGTCACTTACTAGCAAAAATCAAACTATTATTAACGTACTCATACACATACATGTATCGGTATGCTCTCATCCTTGACCTCTAGGAGTTTAGTTTTTATTTAGCATACGTAGCTTAAAGTATCTGAGCCGTGCCATGGGAAAACCAACATAGTGGGTGTGCGACCAGCATGGATCCTGACCAGCCTGCGCATCCGCGCAGTCTGGTCAGGCTCCATGCTGTTCGCTTTTAAAGCCTATTGGAATTGGAGAAACTGTTAGCGAACAGCATGGATCCTGACCAGACTGCGCGGATGCGCAGGCTGGTCTGGATCCTTGCTGGTCGCATACCCACTATGTTGGTTTTCCCATGGCACGGCTCATATACAGTTGAAAAAGCTGAATGTAAATGTTGAATAATAATGTTTTGTTCTGCCAGGTTGCAGGGTGCCGAACACTGTCCGTACTTCTAGAAAACCGACCAGAAGCGCATAAATGGATAGGTGAAAACTCGGAGGAAAAACAGTAGGCTAATTATTCTCTACTTCTTATTCGAAGTCATTTAATCTTTCATTTATCAAATTAAGAAATTAGAAACATTTGTTATTGAAACCTTAAATAACTTGCAAGTAGTTGTTTGCAATGTACCTGGTCTCTAGCAGCCTTTTGATGACTTGATGACTTGTTCAAAATTTCATCAAAATGTTGCAACTGTTGCCCAATAGTATTTCATTTTCAGAGTTTTTTGTAGCTTCGGTAGGTTTGTATCAAATCTACATTGCATTTCATTTCAGGTACCCCGTCCACAATCTGTGTGTTGGCGCATTATTTTCATTTCGCAAGAACGTTGAAATATTTGTGTCAGTATGTGAAGCTATATTCTGGATTGCTGCGGATAATGGTACATATTTCCGCACACACTAGTTTGCCTCAAGATATGTAGAGCATGTGTAAAATTGAAACATCTTTCACAAGTAAACACCAGATGCAATATTTTCTTGAGTTGCATAGCCGCGAGTAAAAATGTAAGGTGTGGTATGAATGAGTGCAAGATATTTTGATCTTACATGTAAATCAAACAAATTTTCTTTTTATTTATGCTTTCACTAAATTTACCCATTTTAAAGTTTCTTACATGCACCGATGGAAAATATATTTGATACTATTCACTGTAAAAATACCAGATGTATTTCGCACTAATATTTCGGTAATTTACTGAAAAACGTGTAATAAGCGCCAGTATTTTTTATTTTTTTTTTTGAAAATATGAAAGTGATTTCATAGATTTGTAACTTAAAGTTAAGGGTGACTTAGCTACTTTATCAGCTTATAAGCTATTTTATTATCTTTGCTACGTGGTACAATAGTTACTGTATGTCCTTTACACTAAACACCATAAGTACCAATGAGACTAATATTCCTTAATGATTTCTAATAAATTATCGACGTTTTGATTTGTTTTAAAATTATAATCTAACGTTCATTTTTTGATAATTGTTTAGATCTTTCACTTTGAAGGTCTAGAGTTTGACCTTTTTTTTGTAACGACCGTTTTTTCTCTCTCTTTTTTGTAGAACGTTTATGTACGTCCTTGATGTTAAAGAATGTGCACGTGGCAATTATAGACGGCTTGCGACGTCACGGTCAAATGTCTCTGGCTGTAGAGACCGGATGCAGAGCGTTACGTGGGCTCTGCATATTCTTGTAAGAACAAATGCCACCATTTCTTCCTTTTTCTTAATAGTACTTTTTTTATCTGATGGTTTGGGCTCACTGATGTTACCTGTTTATACAAATGCATATATTACTATTTTGTACTAGGTTAAGTTTGAAACTGGGTCATCTGTGATAAAAAACTAGGTCATTGTATCAGAGCATAGAATCACATTGTTAACAACAGAAAAGCCATATTTTACTTGATTTTCTCGGAACCTTGCCAAAATTGTTGTCTGAACGACATTTATGTTCAAAAAGTGGGCTTTTCTGGAATCAAACTCTCGTTAGCGCTCCTTATGCATGATATTTACCTTATGTATATAAATCCAGATGAAGGGCAAAACTGGGTCTTCAAAGGTAAAAAAACTTGGTCTATCTTAATCTACTTCTTCTGCATAATTATTCCTATACTGTGCACATTTTCCTCCAAGACAGTAAATCTAAGAGGCCATCCTTGTATATTATGTATTTGGACCTATGTATCAAAGTTGTGCTGTTATGACACTGGCGTCCGTTATTAAAACTCAAAATTGTTGTTTTTATTTTACAGACATGATCATAAGAAGGCTGTCGTTGAGTATGACGCGTTCGCTTTGCTGACACAACTTCAGGAACGTTATAAAAATGACGTCATGGTACAGATAGAGGTGGTTAGCGCTATAGCATGCTTAGCAGATGTTGGTAAGATCTCAGACTGGTAGAATGCTATATAACACAAAGGTTATGGTCAAGAAAAATAAAAAATTCAATACACTTACAAGTATAAAATTACTGAAATTTTCGTTAGTTTAAATACAAAGAGGTGGGATACTGCTACAACAATGGTAGTTTTGTAAACCTGGGCAACATTCATAAATTATTAAAAACAAGGCTGCACCCAGAGACAGGCTTCCTTACTAATTATCAACCAGATCTTACTGCAAAGAACGTTATTCAGCTGAAAATGTGTCTAGTTTTCATTTCTTGTTGAATTTCGCAACTAAAGATACAGAACTATAGCACTGTTTTGTTTCATGCTGTAATTTACTCTGTAATTTTACTTTTTGATATATTCATACACGAAAACTTTTTCTGTAATTTAAAAACATTTTTTCCTTCCAATTTTTTCATATACAGGCACTTGAGGTTATGATCACCACCCCACCTTCAACCTCTACGCCCTTGCTAACTATAAAGAGCATTGATAGTAAAAGTGCATTTTTAAAACATATTCCATGATCGTCACCTAAGCTCTGTTTGTGTTAAAATGCTACAAGATCATGGATAACAGTTGACAGGGGTTGAGGAAGAGTGGAGGGGTGTCTATACGGCCTTTTCTCAAACTAGTTTCTCAAATCATTTGACGTCATTGTGGCGTCATTATTTCCAACAGATGTTGTACGGTACCAGTGTTTTGTTGAGGAGATACCACAGAAAGTGAGAGAATGTATGTACCAGTTTGCCGAGGACACGATGATACAAGAAGCTGGACTAGAGACATTTGCCGTGCTGGCGGGTGCAGGTAATTCTGACAGTCCTCCCGTCAAAATAATCTGGTTTCCTGTCCTATAGTGGTTCCCATTCAAAATGGTTGTCCAAAGTTGGATAAGCCATTCAGGTTACATAATTCGCAGGGAACCACTATAGGCACCATTTTACCGGTGGACTGGTCCCCTGCGACTTTCCAAAAAGTACGACAGGTCCACCGGTAAAATGGCTGTCTTGCTAAACGACGTTGTGTTTTTACGACATCCTGGTATTATTCGGTTGTTTTTACAGCAAAACCAACTCATCTATTTACACGATAACCACAACCTGCTATTGATTTCGGATAGCTATAGCTTTAAATTTGACACAGAAATATTGTAGAATGTTGCGTTTAATGAAAATATTAAAACTTGATATGATAGAAGCGAATTGAAGAGATTGAAAATTGAAAGGAACTAAACTATGATAACTAAAGTTGTCAAAATTCCAGAGGAACCCTAACACGACACAAATAAATAATTTCTTAAATAGAAAATATTGGTGTTAAAAGAAATGTTTGAAAATGCCGAAGTCCAAATGACTCTCTTTAGTGCTACAGATGACAAAATATCAAGTGATTATTTTTAAATGAGCTGGAATGAAAACAGTTTTGACTGAGTACATTAGCAAGAAGGGAAAAAACTAAAAATTCCAAATAAATTGACGTTTCCCTCACACACCATCCTTCGTCGAAGATGAAAATCTTTATTTTTCTCATTTGAGAAACATTTGAATACAAGAAGAAGCTAAATTTATAAATGTAATATAGAAATTTAATACTTGGTTAGTCCGAATATAGAAAATCACAGAAGAAATGTGTGTGAGGATGCAAATTATTTGATGTTTGAAAACTGTCCGACCAGGCTTACAACAATTCAAGAAAGGCAGTTACATATCTCTTAACAGACATGTGTTTGACTGAACTGACGAAAAATGATTTTGAAAATTTTGAATCTTTTGAAAAAAATTGTAACTGTTTTGCAAGTATACCAAAACTAGAAGAAGGCTGTAAAGTTGGCCAAACAAAGTTATTGCAGAATATTAGTTTATCAGTTCATATCCAAAAATTTCGGTCAGTTTTACAAAACTACTGACGATGCAGTTTCTGCTTGCCGAAGAAAGTTTTGAAAGATTCCAAATGTGTATGAACATAATAGGGATAGTTGAGTGCTCAGCTGGAACAGTGACAAATTTTCGCTCTAATTACTCTATAAAATTTCCTACTCGAGTAGATTTTAGAAATGTCTTTACGAAATGCCACTACACATACAAATAGCAAAACAACATGGTTGCAAACGCTCATTTATCACAAACTGTGCTCTGTGTACTTATAAATTGTTCCTGTGAGCTTGTATCGGCTACGGCTTCCTTTTATTCATACAGATCTGGATTCTTAAACTCTGTTGAAGTTCTTTCAGTTCTTGCTGTCGAACTTTCCAGTCGAACATGTTTTATAGATAGATAGATAGATTTATTTTGATAATTGAGCAAACATAACATTTTTACAATACATGCATATAATAAAATTTATAATCACATATAAAAGTTGTCATATGAAGTAATGTGTTATGAACTATGTCAGTCACATCAATATCAAGGATGACACAAGAAAGAGAAAAAAAATCTCTTATTTCCATTGTGGTCCTTGGTACCAATGGTCTGACATAGAGAGGCATGAAACATTAACATGAATATATATAAAAAAATTACCGAGTTCATTATTATAAAATAACGTATATGTTATTCATATGTAATTATAATTGCTCAATTTATGATTCTTAATTAAATGAAAGACATATGAATAAATAGACACCAATATCACATCAATATCACAGTACATTGTAAAATATAATTTCTTAAAAAAAATGCATTACAACCAGGGACTAGATAACAGAAAGAACACATAAGTTCAGCAATGAAGCTTATCTTTAAGAAAGTGGTCCTTTACCGCCCTTTTAAAACTAGATATGTTGGGCAATTGTCTTATGTGGGGAGGCAGCATGTTCCATAACTTGCAGCCCAAGTAGGAAAAAGACTTTAGGCCAAAACCTTTAACTTTCGGTGGCACAAATGACCCATTTTGGCTAGATCTAGTTTGGTATGTGTGAACAGAATCCTGTTTAACGATATGATGACCCATGTAATCAGGGGATTGACCATTTTTATTTTAAAAACATGACAAAGAGTAATTTGTTCAACTCTTCTGGAAACGGGTAACCAGTCTAGGGAAATAAAATGATGTTGTTCAATATGACATCTGTGTTCCAAGTTCAATACAAATCGGATCATTTATTTTGTGTAACCTGTAGTTTGTCCTTCCAAAATTTTGTTAAACCAGGATACCAAAATGAACAAGCATAGTCAAAATGGCATTGAATAAGGGATAAAACCAAAGTCTTTTAGTATGTTCATTAAGATAGGCCTTCTTTCTATAAAGAAATTTTAACCTGGCATTAGCTTTCTTAATAATGGAACTAGCCATAGATTCACAGTTAAACTCTGATCTAAGGTTGCACCAAGTATTTGACAGCTGAGGTAGGATTAATAATTTGACCATTACACTTTATATTAAGGTCCCTATTAGTCCTAAGTTTAGGCTTGGAACCAAATATAATAGATTCAGTTTTACCCAGAATGTAGAGACAATTTATTATCAATTAACCATTGACTAACCATTTCAAGATCTTTAGCTAGATCATTTTCAATAGACGACTTAGTTTTACCAGAGACCATTATAGCAGAATCATCAGCATAGAGTAACAGTTTATTTTTAACCACTGCAGACATATCATACACATAAATTAAAAACAAAAGAGGTCCTAGTATTGACCCTTGCGGAACACCACAAGTAATATTACAAGGCTTAGAAGGCTTTAGTTCACTTTCACTAGCAATAGTCAGGCTTGTCAGACAGTTTGGTTATGAAAATAATGTCTCAAGATTGCTCGTATAAGCCTATACGGTTTTGGAGAAAATTTTCGAATCTATAAACATGTAACACAAAACTGAGTATAAACATACGCCCGCAGCAACTGGAATGAAATCTTTTATCCCATATGTATTAAAAAAGGTGCATATTTGCATGGTGTTATTCGGAAAAATGGCATTTCGTTTTGTATTTATGTATTTTCCTTATGGACTTTGTTACACACAAATTATTCAAACACGAGCCATATTTCTACAAATATCTATCGGACTAACAAGTTTTAATATATGTGACAGTAACGTTCATAAAAGAAGCAGAAAAATACAATAAACTCTGGAATAGTTTTGAAATCTTCTTCATTTACCTTTTTAACATAATATCGGGAAGAATTCTACATTTGACAATTTGTACTTGTTTTTAGATTTCTACAAAATACCAGTTTGACTTTTTGAAAAATTCAAATCCATAAGTTCATGTCTGCATCAAACATTAATTTCTTGAAGAAATGAAACATACGGTGATCGAAACAAACAGCACTAGAGAAAAGACATATACATTAACAATTACATTTGCTTGATTCTTCAAAGAGAAAGAGAATCAGATACCAGGCATTAAACTATGATACATGTATGTTAAATATCTAGAACTATTTTATCTTGATAAATGTCAGATATTGTCAGCTGTAATAGCCATATGCATTAAGATTACATTAAGTTATATATTAAGCATCACTATTTCTACATGTGCCATTCGTAACAATCAGCTACTTGGACTGCATGCTTAACCTAACTGATTCTCTGCAGTAGCTTATGTAATAATGTAAGAATTTTGTCTTTAAAACAATATAAATTGAGAATTCATCCAGTGTTCTTTTTTCTGTTTAACATTTTAAAGTCCTTGAACAAAACTTGATAAGGTGGATTTATTCATTTTTTGGTCCTTAAACATAACTTGGAGCGTCGGTCTACGGATCGCGGGGTCGCGAGTTCGATCCTCGGGCGGGGCGCATGTTCTCCGTGACTATTTGATAAACGACATTGTGTCTGAAATCATTAGTCCTTCACCTCTGATTCATGTGGGGAAGTCGCAAAACCACTATGTTGGTTTTCTCATGGCGCGGCTCATGTTATCTGTATTTCATCTGTTCATATCATCATCCTTGGAATTTTGTAGCAAATGCACATTTTAATTTTTTTTCTGTAACTGTCGTTTAAATCTAGTGAGATTGAAAATTGAAAGGAACTAAACTATGATAACTAAAGTTGTCAAAATTCCAGAGGAACCCTAACACGACACAAATAAATAATTTCTTAAATAGAAAATATTGGTGTTAAAAGAAATGTTTGAAAATGCCGAAGTCCAAATGACTCTCTTTAGTGCTACAGATGACAAAATATCAAGTGATTATTTTTAAATGAGCTGGAATGAAAACAGTTTTGACTGAGTACATTAGCAAGAAGGGAAAAAACTAAAAATTCCAAATAAATTGACGTTTCCCTCACACACCATCCTTCGTCGAAGATGAAAATCTTTATTTTTCTCATTTGAGAAACATTTGAATACAAGAAGAAGCTAAATTTATAAATGTAATATAGAAATTTAATACTTGGTTAGTCCGAATATAGAAAATCACAGAAGAAATGTGTGTGAGGATGCAAATTATTTGATGTTTGAAAACTGTCCGACCAGGCTTACAACAATTCAAGAAAGGCAGTTACATATCTCTTAACAGACATGTGTTTGACTGAACTGACGAAAAATGATTTTGAAAATTTTGAATCTTTTGAAAAAAATTGTAACTGTTTTGCAAGTATACCAAAACTAGAAGAAGGCTGTAAAGTTGGCCAAACAAAGTTATTGCAGAATATTAGTTTATCAGTTCATATCCAAAAATTTCGGTCAGTTTTACAAAACTACTGACGATGCAGTTTCTGCTTGCCGAAGAAAGTTTTGAAAGATTCCAAATGTGTATGAACATAATAGGGATAGTTGAGTGCTCAGCTGGAACAGTGACAAATTTTCGCTCTAATTACTCTATAAAATTTCCTACTCGAGTAGATTTTAGAAATGTCTTTACGAAATGCCACTACACATACAAATAGCAAAACAACATGGTTGCAAACGCTCATTTATCACAAACTGTGCTCTGTGTACTTATAAATTGTTCCTGTGAGCTTGTATTGGCTACGGCTTCCTTTTATTCATACAGATCTGGATTCTTAAACTCTGTTGAAGTTCTTTCAGTTCTTGCTGTCGAACTTTCCAGTCGAACATGTTTTATAGATAGATAGATAGATTTATTTTGATAATTGAGCAAACATAACATTTTTACAATACATGCATATAATAAAATTTATAATCACATATAAAAGTTGTCATAAGAAGTAATGTGTTATGAACTATGTCAGTCACATCAATATCAAGGATGACACAAGAAAGAGAAAAAAAATCTCTTATTTCCATTGTGGTCCTTGGTACCAATGGTCTGACATAGAGAGGCATGAAACATTAACATGAATATATAAAAAAATTACCGAGTTCATTATTATAAAATAACGTATATGTTATGCATATGTAATTATAATTGCTCAATTTATGATTCTTAATTAAATGAAAGACATATGAATAAATAGACACCAATATCACATCAATATCACAGTACATTGTAAAAATATAATTTCTTAAAAAAAATGCATTACAACCAGGGACTAGATAACAGAAAGAACACATAAGTTCAGCAATGAAGCTTATCTTTAAGAAAGTGGTCCTTTACCGCCCTTTTAAAACTAGATATGTTGGGCAATTGTCTTATGTGGGGAGGCAGCATGTTCCATAACTTGCAGCCCAAGTAGGAAAAAGACTTTAGGCCAAAACCTTTAACTTTCGGTGGCACAAATGACCCATTTTGGCTAGATCTAGTTTGGTATGTGTGAACAGAATCCTGTTTAACGATATGATGACCCATGTAATCAGGGGATTGACCATTTTTTATTTTAAAAACATGACAAAGAGTAATTTGTTCAACTCTTCTGGAAACGGGTAACCAGTCTAGGGAAATAAAATGATGTTGTTCAATATGACATCTGTGTTCCAAGTTCAATACAAATCGGATCAATTTATTTTGTGTAACCTGTAGTTTGTCCTTCCAAAATTTTGTTAAACCAGGATACCAAAATGAACAAGCATAGTCAAAATGGCATTGAATAAGGGATAAAACCAAAAGTCTTTTAGTATGTTCATTAAGATAGGCCTTCTTTCTATAAAGAAATTTTAACCTGGCATTAGCTTTCTTAATAATGGAACTAGCCATAGATTCACCAGTTAAACTCTGATCTAAGGTTGCACCCAAGTATTTGACAGCTGAGGTAGGATTAATAATTTGACCATTACACTTTATATTAAGGTCCCTATTAGTCCTAAGTTTAGGCTTGGAACCAAATATAATAGATTCAGTTTTACCCAGATGTAGAGACAATTTATTATCAATTAACCATTGACTAACCATTTCAAGATCTTTAGCTAGATCATTTTCAATAGACGACTTAGTTTTACCAGAGACCATTATAGCAGAATCATCAGCATAGAGTAACAGTTTATTTTTAACCACTGCAGACATATCATACACATAAATTAAAAACAAAAGAGGTCCTAGTATTGACCCTTGCGGAACACCACAAGTAATATTACAAGGCTTAGAAGGCTTTAGTTCACTTTCACTAGCAATAGTCAGGCTTGTCAGACAGTTTGGTTATGAAAATAATGTCTCAAGATTGCTCGTATAAGCCTATACGGTTTTGGAGAAAATTTTCGAATCTATAAACATGTAACACAAAACTGAGTATAAACATACGCCCGCAGCAACTGGAGTGAAATCTTTTATCCCATATGTATTAAAAAAGGTGCATATTTGCATGGTGTTATTCGGAAAAATGGCATTTCGTTTTGTATTTATGTATTTTCCTTATGGACTTTGTTACACACAAATTATTCAAACACGAGCCATATTTCTACAAATATCTATCGGACTAACAAGTTTTAATATATGTGACAGTAACGTTCATAAAAGAAGCAGAAAAATACAATAAAACTCTGGAATAGTTTTGAAATCTTCTTCATTTACCTTTTTAACATAATATCGGGAAGAATTCTACATTTGACAATTTGTACTTGTTTTTAGATTTCTACAAAATACCAGTTTGACTTTTTGAAAAATTCAAATCCATAAGTTCATGTCTGCATCAAACATTATTTCTTGAAGAAATGAAACATACGGTGATCGAAACAAAACAGCACTAGAGAAAAGACATATACATTAACAATTACATTTGCTTGATTCTTCAAAGAGAAAGAGAATCAGATACCAGGCATTAAACTATGATACATGTATGTTAAATATCTAGAACTATTTTATCTTGATAAATGTCAGATATTGTCAGCTGTAATAGCCATATGCATTAAGATTACATTAAGTTATATATTAAGCATCACTATTTCTACATGTGCCATTCGTAACAATCAGCTACTTGGACTGCATGCTTAACCTAACTGATTCTCTGCAGTAGCTTATGTAATAATGTAAGAATTTTGTCTTTAAAACAATATAAATTGAGAATTCATCCAGTGTTCTTTTTTCTGTTTAACATTTTAAAGTCCTTGAACAAAACTTGATAAGGTGGATTTATTCATTTTTTGGTCCTTAAACATAACTTGGAGCGTCGGTCTACGGATCGCGGGGTCGCGAGTTCGATCCTCGGGCGGGGCGCATGTTCTCCGTGACTATTTGATAAACGACATTGTGTCTGAAATCATTAGTCCTTCACCTCTGATTCATGTGGGGAAGTTGGCAGTTACTTGCGGAGAACAGGTTTGTACTGGTACAGAATCCAGGAACACTGGTTAGGTTAACTGCCCGCCGTTACATGACTGAACTACTGTTGAAAAACGGCGTTAAACCCAAAACAAACAAACAAACAAACAAATAAACATAACTTGACAAGGGTCATGCAAATTGTTTATGTTTATCGTCCTTTAGATGGTGTTGACGTTGTTTTATTTTGCGTGTTTTGCAGAAGGTGGACAAGAAATATTACTGAATGATGGTGCATTGAATGTAGTTTTAGAAACAATGGAAGGTTCGCCAGACAATGTTTGTAAGTTGTATAATCTTAAATTTCTTTGACAAATTTTGGTGTTTAATTATTCCTTATATACAACTTATCAAAGTCATTTAAAAGGATATTCCTATTTCCTATTGAAAATCAGAAAATACATTTTTAAAATTTTAAAATCAATAGACTGAACTAGTTTAACATAGATGTGTAGGTGTATACTTGTAAAATGCATAAAATTCACCATCGCTGAGCACTGTCATTACATTATTTCCTGATAGATTTGATGAATTACTTTTTGTTCTTACTGCTATTATAATGTCTTTGAAATTTGAGAGTCTTCTCTCTGGCATAAGTATTTTGAGCCAAAGTCAAATCATACTTCAGTGCCTATTTTTTCATTATTTCAATATATTTTTGTTATAACACGGTCTGGATTATACCAGAGGCTGGAACAAGGGTAAGTCGTCGTGGCTGTGGTATAATTAGTATGTACGTGAGGAATAAAGCCGTCAGTAGAACTTATTCTCGAGTGATATTATACAAATATGCTGCCATAGATTTCACTATAACTTTATAGGCTTTCATAGGAAATGAAGTCATTCTAACTTGTTAACTCGCCGTCATAAATGTCTAGTACGCGTCTTCATTTCCCGATAGGTGAAATTGAAATCGTTTTTGTCCATTATATCTAATAAAAAATATGTTTAATTCCAGTGATCATAAAGAAGGGGCTGATAGTGTTACAGCTGCTAGCGAGTCCAACTGTTGTACAAAACAAGGAAACAAGACGGACTATTGTTACAATATTGAAGTCAGCGCTCCAAAATTTTACAGACAGCAAGGGTGTTCAGTCGGAGGTAGTGTATACTCGTTGTTTACGTAAACTGTTTCGTCATATAAACGAAAGCCACAGGCACATATAAAACACAATTGATAAGACGAAAGTCATCTGATAAAGTCTTTGATTGATCTTTATATCATGACTGAGCCGCGCCATGAGAAAACCAACATAGTGGCTTTGCGGCCAGCATGGATCCAGACCAGACTGCGCATCCGCCCAGTCAGGTCAGGATCCATGTTGTTCGCTTTGAAAGCCTATTGCAATTAGAGAAGCTGTTAGCAAACAGCATGGATCCTGACCAGTCTGCGCGGATGCGCAGGCTGGTCTGGATCCATGCTGGTCGCAAAACCACTATGTTGGTTTTCTCATGGCGCGGCTCATGTTATCTGTATTTCATCTGTTCATATCATCATCCTTGGAATTTTGTAGCAAATGCAGATTTTAATTTTTTTTCTGTAACTGTTGTTTAAATCTAGTGAAACAGCTACAGATTAAATGTGACATTTAATGTATTATGCGTGTCAAACATGAATTCATAACGATCAAGAAATTCTTGTTCTGTTATACCCACCCATTATTATAATGTTTTTGTTAATTAATATAGGCGTGTGTTGCACTACAATTACTTGCCGAAGTAGACAAGAAAATGAGTCGTGCGTTTGTAGATGCAGACTGCCATGAATGTTTGTTCCGGAATCTGGAAAATGACAGTGCAACAGGTACTATTCCCTCGTTATCAATTTTCACGATTTTTACGTGCTTTCTGTCAGTTCTAATTTCGGCTTATAACTTAATTGTCATGTGCATTTTGTACTTATTATGCATTTCTGTTGACATAAATCGGAATACATCAGTGTTGATAAGAAGATTCCGACATAAAATGTAGTAACGACTGTTTGTGTAACTCAGCTGTTTTTTTACCGATCCAATACATGCAAAATGATAAATGAAAACAACAAAGTCTTATAAATGTGCCATTCATTGTGTTTGTCTGATCAAAAGGACAGTTTAGACAACCAGAGCATGGCATGCTCTAGGTGATCCATTATGATCATTTACAGTTCTTCCATTGTCTGTCAGCGTCAACATTTTCAATAAAAGACTTCTTTTAAGCCATTTATTTGGTGGAAGTTGAAGAAATTTAACATACATGTTCGTTGAGTGGTTCTCTTCGATACGTTTTGAAAGAACTATCTATTTCATGCAGAATTCTGTTACCATTTCAACGAAAAGAAGAAACTTCAAAACTGTCAACAGAAATCATCGGCCGATTTCATAATTATTTCTTTTATATTTTCCTTGGGTGACTCTGTACCAGGATTGTTCAAATTATTCCATTTCGTTGAAAATATGGCCGCCTAGGGGCATGTTTATTATCCCTATATTTATATCTTATCTGAAACCGCTAGCTAATTATATATCAAATCACTGAAGAGAAATGCTCATTTGGTGAGCCTTTACCAAAGCTGTTCAGATTTTTATTCGTCAAATATTTGGCCGCCTGTGGCCACTTATCTATATGTATTTATATTAGGAACTTTAATCATTCGAAATGATTTCACACTGTTGCCCTTTGGACTATCTTGAAAGATGACTCTGTTTTACTGATTATTCTAAAAGCATCACCACCATAAGGCGAAATCACTTTTCAGTATATTCATATAGTGGGAGCACAAAAACTTAGTCAAAAATTGCCATTCCAATTTTGAAATAATTTTGTACAAATGTTTTAGGTTGATCCCCCGCCGAAAAAGTTCAGATCAATTGTTTTGGCCAAAAACTGCTGGCTCGATTTCAAAATAATTTCATTGACGTGTTTCTTGTTAGTTGTTCAGTTCAATCCAGTTTGTTAAAGATGTGACCATAAGAATGCATCGTCTCTTTTCCTAGTATAAATATTGTACAGTAGTAAATTCAAAACATCTTTTTGTCGTCAAGAGATTGTCCGATCTTAAAAGAATACCACACTGAGGTTTCTTGGCAGACACTTTACCAAGATTAGACCGGAACTAAAAATAGAAGACACTTAAAATCCCCCAAACCGCTGGTCCAATTGCAAAATGAGTACTACAGAAATGTTTGTTGGTTAAGCGTCTACCAAGATTGTTTTTAGATCGTTGAGATTTGTCAAAATCGTATGGCCACCAATACTAAGATAGAAAAATAACTTCAGACACCTTCCTTTCCGAAACAGTTGGTCTAATTTGAAAATGATGTTGCAGGAATGATCCTTGCTTAACTCCCTAGTAAAATTAGTTAATTTAAGATCATCTTGATTTGTCAAAATAACATGGTTCTCAATATGGATAATTAGAAAAAATTAGAAAGTTCTTCTCTGAATCTGCATGTCGGTTTTAAAAATAATTTTGCCGATATTTTCTTGGATGACTCTCTACCGAAGTTATTATTAAGTTGAGCTGTGAAGCTCTTGCTAGCCAACTAAGAAGGGCCTGTACAGCTATCTTGTTACACTTTGTCGGAATAATACAGTGCACTGGTTTTACTGTCACATTTAACTTTTCTAGCTTTTTGCATAGTATCTCACTAATTTATTGCTTTGTAATCTGGTATAGCAAATTGTCAAAACGTCCTTGACTCAATCGCTAATGATTTTAGGTATACACGAACTTAGCAGTGAATGTTTATTTGTGTTGAGTCAAGAACAAAACCTGAAGTCTGACATGTTGCTTTCTGCCTGTAGAAACGGAATGTTGCCGGTAAGTGATATCATCTTCAGTTCATTTTGATAAAAATCATTAAAGTTTGTAGAAGCATTTTTTAACCTCAGTAATTGTATTTATAAGTTAAATCGTATAATATAAACTGCATTATGTTCTCCAAGTATTTCTGTCACAAAGTCACGGCTGCAAGTTTAATTTTCTATATATACGATGTAAAAAATAAACATATATAGAGTTAGTGACGTTTAGGGGGTTGAAAATTGTGTTAGGATATGGCCTTTGTTTGAAATGCGGCTGTCACAATTTTAGTCATGAACATAAAATATATTAATTTCTTTGTAAATCCTATTTCCAGTTCTTGCTTTCTTGAATATTTGCCAACGGTTTGAATATTAATCAACATTGTAGAAAGCCCTATTGAAACCATTGTTTTTATTACCTCCCTTCTTATTTGTATGTGTAAAAGTTCATGTTCAGTATAAAAAGAAGTGATTTTCAGCTCTTGTAATTATGCATACCGTCTATTCGGACGTCTTTTCCATCTGTTTTTAACATAAAATTTAAGGCCTTATGGTCTCATTTATAATAGCTTCACTTGAAGTACTATAATTCCTATATTAACTTCATCGTAAATATATCAGGGGGCATAGTGTATACAGTTTGCGCAAAGTCATTATCACACATTTCTGTGAGGGTGTCAATCCCTAAGCCAGGTACCAGGAAGAAGCGCTATTTGTCCTTACCATTTTGAAAATTTTGATTCGTAGGCAACACGTACACTTTCAAAATTATACAGGATGGAGCCAGTTTATTTTAGTCACAAAGATAAAGAGAAAATGTTCGAGATGTTTAAGCTGCCTTTAGAAACAATTTAAGCGGAAATGGCCAAGGACGCTGTCAGTTCTTCTGTCAATGCTACTGTTGGTTGTGTTTTGTTTGGCCTTCAGGAAAAGGTGACATTGCACGAATCTGGAAACTTAAAACTAAAACATGAAAAAAAAGCAAGCTCAGTGTGAACTCTGTTGTAGACTACTAAGAAAATATAAGCGCCAAAACAACATCCATATTACTAGAATACCTGAAAGCACAGACGAAAATGCAGATCAAATTGTCCTTGACACTTGCAAAAAAATAAATGTCAGTCTGAAATTATCCGAAATCAGCAGATGGCACCGAGTAGGTAAACCCAGCTAATTTGTAGGTCAATGGCCCATTAATTATAACATTTACATCGTAGCTTTTTCGGCAGTGGGTGTACAAAGCAAGAGTCCTGCATAATACTACTTGACTATGCAATTGCATCCGGACAGGTCACAAAGGGCCAAAGCGAGCATGTTTTTATCGCGAAGTTTGGATATTTGATAACGGGTAGTTCGAACTGCACAGTCAAATGACCTCGGAATGTGAGTGGGAATCTTTGAAAGCAAGTGTTTATGCTTAAAACATAACAGGTAAAATTTTAAAATGTTCTAGAGTCCATCCCAAATATAAAAGGTTCATTTAAAGAAAACGAAAGGACTTTATTTGAAAATGATACAAAAGCAAAGACGACTTTACAAAACCTGAGGCGAACAGATTAACCATACCACTGGGCAACATTTCATACCATTGGAAAGTGGATCACACCCAGGTGTTGGGGGTGAAGCAACAACATGTCGACACATTAGCTGAAAATACGAAGTCAGGAAATAAAAAAAAAAACTTGGGGAGCTGGTGAACAGTCCTCAGGTCACCTATCAAACCTAATTAGTATTACTGACGACACTGGTAAGTCAAATCCCTTGAATGAGTTCTCACTAATGGAGAAAAGTTTAGCCTCACGGTTTCCTGATTTGTCAAATGTTTGTTTTGAACTTCATAGCCCTCTTTTACGAAAGACCCGTGGTGACATTTCCACTTCATGAATTCACGATTTCTGCTTCCTGATTTCACGATTTCCACTTCATGAATTCATGAATTCACGATTTCACGATTCCCACTTCATGAATTCACGATTTCACGAATTCACGATTTCACGAAAAAACTTCATGATTTCACGATTTCACGATTTCCACTTCGTGAATTCACGATTTCACGATTTCTGCTTCCTGAATTCACGATTTCCACTTCATGAATTCACGATTTCACGATTTCCACTTCATGAATTCACGATTTCCACTTCACGAATTCTCGATTTCACAATTTCCACTTCACGAATTCACGATTTCACGATTTCCACTTCACAAATTCACGATTTCACAATGATGAAATCGTGAATTCATGAAGTTGAAATTGTAAAATCGTGAATTCGTGAAGTGGAAATTGTGAAATCGAGAATTCGTGAAGTGGAAATTGTGAATTCGTGAAGTGGAAATCGTGAATTCGTGAAGTGGAAATCGTGAAATCGTGAATTCATGAAGTGGAAATTGTGAAATCGAGAATTCGAGAAGTGGAAATCGTGAATTCATGAAGTGGAAATCGTGAAACTGTGAATTCGTGATGTGGAAATCGTAAATTCAGGAAGCAGAAATCGTGAAATCGTGAATTCATGAAGTGGAAATCGTAAAATCAAGAAATCGTGAAGTTTTTTCGTGAAATCGTGAATTCGTGAATTCATGAAGAGGAAATCGTGAAATCGTGAATTCAAGGAGTGGAAATCGTGAATTCAGGAAGCAGAAATCGTGAAATCGTGAATTCATGAAGTGGAAATTGTGAAATCAAGAAATCGTGAAATCATGAAATCGTGAAATCAAGAAATCGTGAAGTTCTTTCGTGAAATCGTGAATTCATGAAGTGGAAATCGTGAAATCGTGAATTCATGAAGTGGAAATCGTGAAAACAGGAAGCAGAAGTCGTGAATTCGTGAATTCATGAAGTGGAAATCGTGAAATCATGAAGCAGAAATCGTGAATTAATGAAGTTGAAATGTAACCACGGGTCTTTCGTACTCTTTGCTCTCTTTTCAATTATTCAATTTGAATCTCCTACATACCGGACACTTTGAAACAGTAAATAGTTCTACGTTCTTTAAATTTGGCGGTCCTTGTTTGGTCAATGCATGCCGGCCAATATCTTTAATCAGTATTTGTGAACAAAATACTGGATCACATTGTGTTTGAACTCACTTTCATCCAACTACACGATAACAACACTCTTTTTCCTTCTACTGTCTGGACGTGTAACGGTAGACTCGACCCGTAACCAGCTCCCACATATTCGCAACTTGTTTATCGCCAATATCTTGGTTATTATCTTACATTTAAAACATAAAGCGAAGAGTTGTTCTTCCAAGATAATTCTATAACTGCTGGTGTTCCGCAAAGTTCAGTCTTTTGCTCTATTCGCTTTCTCATACATATCATTCACATGGTGTAGACATTCAAAGCATGCGTAGACTCTTTGCAGACAGGCGATACCAACCTATTTATTGAAGAAGAAGAAATTTGACTTGTACAATGGAACTAATATCAATTTACAAACTTGTAGTAAGATACTACACCTAAACATCTTTATAATCTCGCCACTATTTCTATTAGCACAAGGTAAAGGTATCCGCTTAGGTACGAAAATGGCACATAGAACACATTCATTCATATTGATCATTATTTTAAACCATTTCTTCCATTAGTTATAATAATGCTCTTCCTGGTTACATACGAAATGTAGACACCCTTACACGTCTGTTAAACAACGATATACAGACGCGTCCGGCTTTTTCTTTTCTGGTGATCACGGATTTGAAATATTTCGGACAAGACTTCAGTCCCACTGCAGTTCTTTATCTCCTGCTCTTTCAGACAAAAATATTAATTCTTGCTCTAGTGAATGCAACGAAGTAGAAAATTCTTACCACTACATCTTTGCTTGCAGTCCGAGATGTACATAAAACAGAATAACTCCTCTTAATACTCTTTCCCAAACTCATCTTTTTTAAAGTATCATTCGTTTAGTAGCGTTTTCAACGCTTAACCGTCTTAGGATATGTACATCATTGAAAGCGCGACACTTCTTGTTTCCTTTCATCAATTTTCTTTTCATATTTCTCATACTTAATTTTTTTGCAGGCCACAGAATGCCTTATTGAGCTTGGTGCCGATGTCAACACTGGTGAAGGCAGCAATACACCATTGTTTCTTGCGGTTGCAAGTTTGCACGAGGATGTCGTGAAGTTTCTGCTGAAGCAAGATATACAAGACCTCAGGACACCACTGGTCCAAAGCTTAAAACAAGAGAGTCACACAATATCTGGACTGATATTGCAACAGTTAGGCTATGATAGAGACGGTATACTTTTATTACAAAAAAGTACAATATTTTGACTTATATTGCAAACAATAGACTATGATATTTCGAATTTGTTTTATTTTTCACCATCGTTATACTCTCATAGTTTGCCATATAAATAAATCTTACCGAGGCAAAAATGGCAGGATGCCTATTGTATATGAAATCTTGTGACGAATTTTGATAATGTTCCTCATTAAAAAAAGCTTTGTAAATACTGTTACGCCTTAAAGGTCATAGATAATTTCATTTTTGCTAAATAAAGTTAGCTAGGTTTTTATTCATAAAATAGGTGGAGTTATATGCTGGAGTGGACTGGAACTTGATAGCCTCGAAGAAAAGTGGATTGTAACTGCTTTGGCTATTGGGCTGTCCTCGGCACAGGATACAGGTTAGTTCTGAGGCTGCGTCGTAGAGACATGTACCTGCAGATCTCTTTTTGTCTTGATTGCCTGTCGACTGAAAAGTTAGAAATGGGTCACTTCCATGTTCTAGTATTTACACTTTCAATTCTAGAATTTTTAATGATAAGCTGGAAGCGTAACACAAATCAGTTTTGCAAATCTAAACACTTCACCCACAACAACAGTTGGAGAAACCATATAACGTCACCCACACCCTAAACACGCCCACCTTCATCCTCAATTGGCAGTTGACACCTTATAACATCTTGAAGCGTAACACAAATCCACATTGCAAACCTAAACACGCCCACACACAGCCACAATAAACAGTTGACACCATATAACATCTTGAAGCGTAACACAAATCCACATTGCAAACCTAAACACGCCCACACACAGCCACAATAAACAGTTGACACCATATAACATCTTGAAGACAAATCCACATTGCAAACCCAAACATGCGCATTCACACACACAATTGGCAATTGACAACATGGTAAAGGTAGGTACAACCTGGGACCAGTCAAAAGAAAGTAAATGAAGGCAGCTGAGCGACAATTTAATAGGTTTATGACAAGCAAACCTCATACTTGACCTGGATTTAAGCTAAACGAGTCGATGTTTCCCCGATGGATTAAGGTTCTACAATGGTAAAATATCCGTTAGTATAGAAAATCATAGATAGGTACAAGCATAACACGTAAAAGCAAGGATCACATAATGTTTAAGGTAAAAACGTTAAAAGGACAAGTCGTTAGTCGATAAAACTACAATAAATGGATTTTATTCTTACCGTTCGTTTCACTATTTTTACCAGAACGTGGAAAAACTTATATCGACAAAATAAAAACCAGTGAACAGAGAAGAAGGAAAAGAAAATTGGGAAAGCTAGCATACTCCAAATCTGACTCTTACCTGAAACACCCACAAGTTAGACTTAGACATAAAATCATATTTGAAGACAAACCAAAAGAGGAAACAAGAGCAAGACCGCAGGATCCAGTGGTCCACCCTACGACGTCTATGGGTAAGTTTCGCTACTTTTTGTAAGTTGCAACAATTTGTCGATGCGTACACTTAGACTCTTTGCTTTGTAATTGATTGGCATATCAAGATATCTGTGTATGTAGTCTTTTGTTTACGCATTTTTATGCCCCCGAGGTGTAGAATCTTGTATTCCATGCCTATCTTTCTGTATCTCCTCGTAGGATCCCCTTCTGGCTAAAGCAGACCCGCTTATCTTCCTCTTAATTCCTTTTTTGCTGTGGCTGAGATGAAGGTGTCATACTTGAACGATGTGGTGGCCTATTGGATGAGGAACTATTTTTCAAAATCCTGTTTGAGGTTATAGTACCACCATGTGCTTCTGCCAACTGCGTGATCTCAGCTCTCGATCTTGCAACTCTTTCTTTCAAGAACAAAGCAAGGTCTGTGGAACAAGATTGGAAGATCTGTTCTCTGATCATAAGATCTTTCACAGTGTTTTAAACGTATTATCAACTTCTGCCATATCCGTCCATCGACTGAAATACCTGTCCAGCCTTGCCATGAGCTGAAAAACAGTTTCACCCCGCTCTGGCTTGCATTCCCTGAACTTCAATGTAAAACCTTCCTCTGTCAACTGATAACGCTTCAGCACTGCCTTCTTCAATGCAGGATAGTCTTTGGCTTGGTCCGGAGGCATGCTTGTATATACGTCCAGGCCTTATCCTGTGAAAAGCTAATGAGGCTCACAGCCCATGTCTCTACTTTCCATCCCTGGCTTTTTGAAAACCGCTCAAATCGTTCAAGGTATGCATCCATGTTATCTTTACTTTCCTCAAATTTCGGTAGACTTGGCCGCAATGTTTTACCGCTCAAGTGCTCAGTACCTTTAGCAACTCCTAAGCATCCAGCCTCAGCTTTCATTTTAAGGACTTGCAGCTCATGCTCCTTCAAAGCTAGGTCTTGCTCCCTCAAAACTCTTTCCTTTTCCAACTACAATCTTTTCTTTTCTGTCTGTTGTTCCTCATAATGCCGTAACTTTTCGGCCTGTTCGAGCTCAAAAAGTCGTTTCTTCTCAGCTTCTTGAGCCTCAAACCTACGTTGTTCGTCGTCATGACGCCGACTTTCTTCATCTCGTCTCAGCATTCTTTCCTCGCGTTCAGTATATTCTTTGTCTTTCCTATCCACAAACTCTATGAGCTCTGAACCTGACAGACGCATACATTCGCACATCTCAACCCATTTATCGTAGTTCATCTTGAAGCCTTAAGCTGGAACTTTGTCTGGAACTCAAATATATGTAGCTCAAACTACCTGGAGTTCACTGTGCCTTCTGATACACCTGCTAAACGTTAAAACCACTAGTCTCTAAACCTCCTTGGATATGGATCCCGGGCGAGCCAAATTGTCAGGATACGAGTTTTATGACCTAGGAAAGTGCCTAGTATTTTGAACAATGAAAATGGTCCAATCGCTAAGGTGACTATGTCTTAGACTAGCTGACAAACGATATAAAATGCCCTTTGTTAAACGTATAGCTGGTGAGACCAAATATCTCATACATAAAATTTCCTGTGGCTACCTTGCCTAAATGATTCGTGTACCAATGATTCAGTTACGAGCTAGATAATTTCAGGGATCAGGCTAATCAGTAAATGTTTCAAACTAACAATCGTCAGTTAATAATAATTGGCTCAAACTCCTCCTATAGGCTGTAGACTCTAAACTTGACTGGTCTTTTTGTTGAAGTTCCCGTCGGACAATGTCTTTGAATCAACAACATACGAGTCCTATCGCATTTATGCTCGGCCTCTGTCCTCTCAATTGAAGTTGTAACTCTATATAATTGCCCTGACTCCTGGATGCTCAGCGCCTATATGCTATTACATGTAGCATTCAACTACCATATAGGTATATTCCCGATGCCTTGGCTGTACTTGGCCAATAACGCTGAACCGTCTATAAGCTGGAACTCTCCTACTATCTTAGTAGATTACCAAAATCTGGGTCTCTATCTCAGCTTTCCGATGCTCAGCCTATATTTGCTATAACTACCGTTAAGGTAAAACTCCTGTGCGCTTGCCCTATAGCTCGAAACTCTTCGTTAGTCGATGAACCTCAAACGGCTTCTTTTTAATAATTTATCCGCCCTGACAGGGTAGTTGCAATAACTTCCTTATCAAGGTACTGGGATAAATTATAAGTTGAATCCTCGATGTATTTCAATCGCTGGATACAGAATGATCTCTCTGTCATCCATCTACCTTTTTATACCTTAGCAGACGTGAGCTTTGATTGATGCTATTTATAGAACTTGTTTCTAATTGGTCCAAATTCAAACATAGTACTTTACAACGAGTACTTGCTCTAACAAATATTTGGTTCCCTTTGGGTAAGTTCACATCGGAGCTCTAGGGAAGGGTAGGCTGTTGTGTAAATGATATTTACTCCCACCAGTAATGTAACCGACCAATCAAAAACTGGGCCCTGGATACATGTAAATCTTTTTTCCCTGCACATTGAGCGCTGTGATAAAAAGCAAGGAACCAGTAAACCCTACCTCGCCGTGGAGTTTGCAGAGTTCAGCTCTTCAACAGGGAAGGTACGATTGGTGTACTAACTTATACTGTTCAAATGGGTTATCGATTGTAGAGTCGGTCTCTACCCTACCCTAGAGCTTCGAAGTGAACTTACCCTTTAACTATTGTATATGACATAATGTGTGATGCTGAGATACAGCTATCAACATAATGAACCCAAATCAGCCACAAATGACCCAAATCATGTTATTAACAGCAATTCAACAATCATTCAAGTAACTATAGCATGGAGAGGGAGTAACAGAGCACTATCTGTGCCTATGTGTAACATTATCAATATATCAAACATACAAATTATTCTGACAAAGGGATTTTAAAACTACTTCGAATAACTGTTTACCATAATGAGACGCTGTGTCATGCGCAAGACCCAGAGCCCTAGGTCCAAGGTAAAAGTCTTAGAAGTCAAAGGTGAATAGGTGTCAGGTTCATAACTCTGCCATTCATTAAGGGATTTTAAAATAACTTGGCGTAAATGTTCCACATAATGAGACGACGTTTCATGCGCAAGATCCAGACCCCTAGCTCTAAAGCCAAGGGCACACTTATAGGTTAAAGATTAACATGGTCTGTTTCTTGTCCGGTCCATAACTCTGCCATCCATAAAGGGAATTTAAAATTACTTAGTTTAAATTTTCCCCTTAATAAGATGACATGTCATGCTTAAGCCCAGACACCTAGCTCCAAGGTCAAGGTCATACTTAGAAGTCAAAGGTTAACATGGTATTTTTCTTGTCTGGTCCATAACTCTGCAATTTATCAATTTTTTTATTTGATAATAATTTGAGTGTGTGTCGCGCTTATGACCCGGGTCTCTCAGGTCAAGGTCACAAAATGATTCATACCTTAACTATTCTGGCATATTTTGACAGCTCTTGTTTCCGATGGATATATCAAGCATTACGATAACATATGCATGTATGAAGCTAAGTTAAATGTTTGCGGTACATTTGTTATTCCTACAACTTAGCAATTTTACAAGACAAAACTAGGGCCTCCGTGGTAGAGTGATTAAGTCGCTGACTTCGAATCACTTGCCCTTTGCCAATGTGAGTGCAAGCCTCACTCGGAGCGTTGAATTCCTCATGTGAGGAAGTCATCCAACTGGCTTACGGAAAGTTTGTTGTTCTTCTCAATTGCCCATAGGTTATTCTCTGACACATTAAATATCATAGATTATTAAAGTCGTGTCACTACAGTTCGCTCTGACATTTGTGATGAAAATGGTATAGATGTGTGTATGTCTTTGGTGAATTCTTTAATGGTTTATTCACATTCTACGAAGCATAATTGATTACTATTCCTTCTATAATCCAGTATTTTTCATATAATTGATTACTATTCCTTTCTACAATCCAGTATTTTTTCATATAATTGATTTCTTTTCCTTTCTATAATCCAGTATTTTCATATAATTGATTATTATTCCTTTCTAAATCCAGTATTTCCGTATAATTGATTACTATTCCTTCTATAATCCAGTTTTCTCATATAATTGATTTTATTTCCGATTCAGTAGTTGTAACTAACTCCAACCCATTCTTCGAGCCGCCGCAGCAGAGGTTCAATCGATCGGTGTCTACCCAGGATTCAGGGCCCGACCTGTCTCCTAGATTTCCACGTATAACTAGATTACCGACAATCGTGGCGGGTAGTCCCCCAGAGGAACCAGGTAAGGGGATAAAAAGTCTGTACCTCTAATACTCGGAGAATTCAAATATATAAGAAGATTCGTTGGAAGCATCGATGTCAACCAGGCAAAGTTCATTCATTGAAATTCAAAAGATCTCAATGTCCTAAAAGATAACCTAGGTCACTTGCTTGACACACTTTATTAGTGCTGTCATTTCTTAAGGTAGTTCTGCACGTTTGATAAACCGGAAGTGATGGCGTAACGTCGTTTACCCGGAAAACGTAGAATAAAGCCTGGGTTCGGCGGACGGAAATGAAAAAAAAAACTTTATAAATAAATTGCAACCTGCGACTAAATATATTACAATGACACTGTGACTATCTTCCTAAAGTTAAAATATGATATTAAAAGATCTGACACGTTAATTAATTCAAAATAATGTCTGAAAATTAGCTTGAAATGTGCGGTTCACTTTTATCATGGTCATATATCTCAAAAATAAGCACACGGACCTATACATTTTATTTCACCACATTAAAGACCATCTATTTATTTACGACTTTGAGAACTTTCATTAAAATCTACATTGTAGAAAAATTTCCATTCACGAAAAAGTTATGAAAGTTGCGATTTTACCATAGACTCCGATTATGAAAAAAATGCGTGAGGTCCAAATTTTTCAGATCAGTCTAGCAAAAAAACAAGCACACGACCCTATCTTTTTTATTTGCTGAATTTTCTAAGTATATTCTAAAGTTTTGAAAAATCAGAGTTTAATCAAATTCTACATTGTAGAAAAAATTTCGATCCAAACGAGCAGAACTACCTTAACATGGAACATATACGCAGACCTATAAACATTGTTCGGTAACATTTTGACATTTATATGATTTTTGAAAGTAGAGTTAAACTTGTCTGTGGTTCTTGCTTACATATGATCTCACAACACGAATAAATCTAAAATAAACTTTATTGATAGTGAAACAGGATGAAAATACACTGACCTTTATAAGCATGTTTTATAGTTGTGATTCTATTCAAAGATGTCGCTCAGAACAGCTTTAACTGTTCTTACAATTGAGCGTTCAGATCAAGCTTGAAAAGGAGCGCTTCCTTTTAGGACGCGTAGTGTAAGTATCAGAACTCATTTGATTAAACCAATGATAGAAGACAATAGGTAAGGGGAGTATAATTATATTTATACAGGGATAATGTACGTTTTGTGTGTATTAACGTCTGCTGAATCACGTGGTATTAGATTTGACTGAGACCGGAGGACCAGAAAATATAATAACAATGAAGCTAAGTTCGTTGTATGCGTATGAAATAAAAGCAACATTCTTGCATAAAAACTACCCTTTTTACTGGACACGCCCATGTTTTAACGGGAGAAAAATCGTGTCTATTAACAAGGCAATTCATGTGCTGTTAATGCAATTCACGTGCTGTTAATGCATGGATTTAATTTTAAAATGCTATGTCAGGACCGGATATTTATTAATGTGTCGTTGTTTACACTCTTTCGAACTATGCATTAGGGAAAAGTTCGTCGATAGGGTACCGTGACAGTATTGATGCAATAGAGTTATTATAACAGTAGCTCGATCCGGGATGCTGTATTCGGCTCGAGTGGATTTTTGCAAGATCGGATCTCACGAGGCGCTGCCGGACTACATATTTTATTGACTTTGAATTATCAAGAAGGCAGCCTATAATATAGATATTGAATCAGTGTTTCTGTCGATAGTTTGATCATTGTTCCAGTGACAGACACGCCAAACTTGAAAATTCAGTCACAATATTACACTCTCACTTATTCAGTTGTAAATATTATAATGCGTTTTTGTTGATTCGTTTTAAGAAATTCCTGTGTTTGATGCATCACAGACGGATGAAGAGGAATGGAGAGAATTCACTCTGAGTGGAGCAAACGTGGCATATAGTTCTAACGATCCAAGACTACAACCGTCACCAACCAACCCTAGAAAAAACTCATTAGAAAAAGGTAAATTGAAGTAAACTTGATATGTTATAAGAAACTAGTAATAGTTTGAGTCAAGCTTTAGTTAAACATTACCTACTAGTAACATAGCACACAGAGACTTTTGAAAACTTCAAAGAAATATAGTAAACGTGTCACGTAGAGAAATATAGTGAACGTGTTCACAAATATATATATGCAGGTCAATGGAAAAGAAAGCACAGAACACCCCTAGGATCTGTTTCAAGCGATGAGGGATCGTCACCGCGTTTAGGCGGTCGAAAGGTATTGTAAAGATATTTTTAGCTGATACCACATATGAACCATTGGATTTCTCCGTACGTACATATCTGACAAAATAAGTGATTTTCTATACTCTTAATTAATGCCCTTACTTTCGAAAAAATGTATGACATAACTTTCATGTATCTGTAATCTCGGCAAAAGAGTAAAAACTTTCTTAATGAAATATCTTATTACAATGGGATACATATACGTGGACAATGTTAAAATTAAAAAGAGTAATGTGAAGGAGAATAGCTAAAAGCCAGTTTCTGCATCACGGTTTTACAATAACGGATCAGACATATATACCATCAGCATTATAGAAACTGTAAAAACTTGGGAATAAGCAATTCATTTTATATCAATTTTAAGTACCGGTACAACAACAACAAATACAGTCTTCTGTTATTATTTCTACCAGGTTACCTACAGTGTAACAACATGGTTTAATTCGGTTTTACAATAATACTGAGTATACATTTGCAGAACGGAAAAAAAGAAGACACCGAACAATAGATTTACGTTATTTTATTCTTTTATTTTGCAGAAGATATAATCAGTATATTAAAATATGATCTTAATTATCTTCTTTTTATTTTGCATTAAAGAAACTAAGACATAAAAATATGAATATACAAAATTATATATGTTAGGCGAATCCAAACAGGTAGTATATTTTGAGTAGCGTAACATGCATGTACATTAAACTTGTTTTTGCACATATAATACATAGTACTATAATCGTAAAAAATAGAAAATAATAGAAAGCAGGAAAAGTTTATAATTTGAAAAGTGTTTGCAAACTTGACTATTTCATTTTCAGATATTATAAGTAAATGTGAGTTTGTTACGGTCTTTTATTACATTAAATGTAATTTTTGATGAATGAAAATTTGAGCCGTGCCATCAGAAAACCAACATAGTAGGTTTGCGACCAGCATGGATCCAGACCAGCCATGCGCAGTCTGGTCAGGATCCATGCTGTTCGCTTTCAAAGCCTATTGCAATTAGAGAAACCGTCAGCGAACAGCATGGATCCTGACCAGACTGCGCGGATGCTGGTCGCAGAGCCACTATATTGGTTTTCTCATGGCGCGGCTCATTAAATGAATTAGATCTAACTTTTCTAAGTAATAAACATTTGAAAAACTAATCGTCACACACAAATAAGAATAAACAGAAACAACAAACTAACAAATACACTTGTCAGTGTATAAGGTATCTATTTATGACACCAACACCGGTAGTGTGACCTATTTGCCCTCGAGCCATTCAGTAGGTACGGATTATGATTGACTGATTTTGTTAAAACAAGCTTTTATCTCATTATAGAAAAAAAATCTACAAAAATGGTTTGTTTTAAGTGAAACAAAGCTGTCGTACCGATATTTTTAGACTAACAAAGTCTCTTGAGATCAAATAATCTGTAATAATGTTAATTTCCTTCTTCATACTGAGACTGATATTTTCTCAGAAAACTATTTTCTTTCTAGGCTAATCTCAAGAGAGAGGTAAGATGTATAACTGTATTTTTTACAGAAAGTGCTATTAGAAAGGAATGATTTTATGACCAAGTGCTTTATATTTAATGACACTAACCAAAGAGCTATAATTTATACTTCTTTGCTCTAACGACTGATGCCAGTCTACGACATTTTCGGAACACTGGAAAATACCAATGTTACATGATTTATTTTTTATATTAATACTTGCTCTGTTTACATGTTACTCTTTAACAGCTCAATAAGTTTTTCCTTTTATGTAGTGGAAAGAAAATATCACGTTTATTCATTATTTTTATTATTATTAAAATAAGGGATTACAGATTTACCTTTTCTTTTGGCGCGTGTTATACCCGTTTGAGATTAGCTCTGTGTACATACTAAATCACTGTCACATTATCCTGAACTTAACGGTAATTAATACAGACTATGTATTTGACAGCATTTGTATTTTATTAAAAATTGATAAAATATTGGGGAATTTTGGCTGTTAATAAAGACGCAGTGCTACCGCTGCTATAACCGAGATGATTATTATCTGTGTAATAAATTACATGATCACCCATTGTCCCCTAACAAAAAGGCGTTGATAAGCAATAAACTTGGAAACAGGTGTTGATTGCACAGACACTTGGAGTTAGGACCCCACCCACCCCACTGTCCGCCGCCCCTGCCAAAGGTTAGCGAATGTTTTGTAGCATTTTAACACGTACTGCACACAGGTGACGATCATAAAACGCACTATTTTACAATTTCAGCGTGTTTTAAAATAACATTTTCACCACCAATGGTCCTAATAAGAAGAATTGCAACTGTGTAATGGTCACTAGGAAACAATAGTCGATTAATCATTTAAATTAATACCTACCTGTAAATCCCTGATATTAATCAACGGGTCTGTTACCGTTCTGTCAAATGACACCAGTCCTGACAACTGACATTCGGATTCCGACGAGAAATCAGTAACTATTATAAATCGATCAATTTCAATTTTATGGAAGACTTCCCTGCGAATTGTTCCCTGCTTTATACTGCGCATATTGAGATCGGGTACCAAAATTGGACTTTTATTGTAGGAAGAGATGATCCAGTATAAATATAGTCGTAAGCGTATTAATTTTGGTACCCGGTTAATGACACGCACGATAAAAGAACGGGGCTCCAGCGGAAGCAAGTGTTCACAATTGCAAGTCTTCTTATTTTAGGAGCAATGATGGTGAAAAATGTTCTTTTAAAACACGATAAAATTGTAAAAAAGTGCGTTTCATGATCTTCACCCATGTACAATACAATATATGTTAAACTGCTACAAAATATTCTCTAAACTTTGGCAGGGGCGGATAAAAGTGGGGTGGGTGGAGTGTCCTGACCCCAAGTGTCTGTGTACTTGATCGCTCCAGTCACACAAAATCTTTTTCGTTAAATGAGATTAATTTAAATTATCATTTAAAATTATAGATTATTTAGATACTCTAGCTTCTTTTCTAATTTGTATAACAAACAGTAGATATACGAGGGGTGTTCAGTAAATACCCGGAAAAGTGCTCTCATTTCTAATTTTGACATATCAACTCAATATTCCCTAGTCTACATTTTATAGCATTTTCATTTATTTTTGATGATACATGAAGAATTGAGAGCACTTTTCCGGGTATTTATTGAACGCCCCTCGTATTTTTGAATTCATGAAATTGTCATGACTTTCTTTCTTTCTTTCTTTCTTCCTTTATTTTGAATAACCAAGTAATAATAATATTCTGTTGTAACAAACAGCTCTTTCTGTGTCAATGACAAGGTACAAGCAATAGCTTAACTTTGGACGAGTTCGTATGTTTCCGCGCGCGTTAGAAAATATCACGAACACGAGCAGATGAAGAATTTTTACAAAAATCATCAACTTTTAAACGTCTAGGGAAGCAAGAAGATATTAAAATAATTTCAAAACATAAACATATATAAAATAAATTAGTGTCTGTAGAATACTTCAATAAATAGGATAATAAATATTCCCAACAGATGAATAAAGTGACTACAAATGAAAGAATAAGATATGTATCACAGGTTTTACTTACTTTATTCAGTAACTGTACGCCGCAAAAGGAGACTGATAGTGGTGTTTTTCAATCGCCTATGGAAGCATAAAGTTTTCATTTTAAATAAATAATTTTAATATCTTTATAACGAGAAAAGAATGACGAAGACTTCAATAGGATAATAAATATTGTGCGTTCATTCTAATTAAAACAATGTTTCTTCATTTTTTTCCTTCTTTGTTTCTCGCCAAACCGGGCTTTTTCAAGGAGGATCATTTTACCGGTAAGACGGCGAACCAAATTGTTGATCATGCTAGATATAGGAGTATGATGACCTATTTGGAAGGATTTAACCGTACGCCCAAACATTTTATGCAAACTTTAACAACATTCCCCTTTAATACATTTTCTTTTCTCTTAGATGTCAGAGCCGGTACTGTCTGATCTAGAGCATGTCAAACTGCCAAGACGAAGAAGCGAAGAATTTTCAAAAGGTCTGTATTCCACTGTGTTGCTTTTTACATAATCTGGTACTAGCATATCGATGTAATGTTAAACATTGCTAGACAGAGATAAATTTTATTTACGCTGCCACATAAAATTGTAATCTTCCTAGCCAGGCACTAGTAACAATCCTAGATTTCTTCATTTTATGGCAGCAGAGATGCATTTTGTTTTAGAGTTTGTTTCATTGTTTTTTTTCATATAGTGTATTCTTGCATACCAGACGGGGATTTCCGGTATTTTTACCGGTGCTGGAAAACTCCATCTTACACCCCGGGGTGTAAGATGACTCTCGTGCTGTAAATGACGTATTACGAACTACATATATGTAGAAGATTTATGTAGTAATTGATATTTTATTTAAAAAACGGAATAAAAATTCAATACCTTGACTGTTCCTATTAGTTCCTGATAGTATATTTCTCGATTCAAATCACGTTATTTTATCAAAAATTCATAACGTTACGCTGCAACTGATAAAACAAAACCGGAACTAAACATTGTTATTTGTTTTGAAACGTCATGACGTCTTTCCTGTTTACGGACGTTGGTTTCCCGCGCTTTGTTTAAATACACTGCTATAAGAAATAGTTCTAAAAGGAAAGCCGTTCGATTGATTTTATTTTTATTATTATTTCTTGAAATCGGTATGCAAGAAAAAGAATCAATCACTGGTCGCGGGTAAAGATGGGAATATCCGGCACGAGGGTAACTGTTTAGGCGGTAACGAGGCTTCCTCGTGCCGGATATTCCCATCTTTACCCGCGACCAGTGAAAGATTCTTATATTCTCTTATAATTGAACGTTCAAACTTTCTTTATTGCCCGCTTCGCCGGTTTCCTCGTAAATAAACATCTCTAGAACATTGACCTCTGACATTGACAAGGTTGTTAACAGGTATTGTGAGAACGTTTTCTGCTATTTTATGTACTTTATGACAACCTTGTCTGCTATTTTGTGTACGGTATGACAACCTTGTCTGCTATTTTGTGTACGGTATGACAACCTTGTCTGCTATTTTGTGTACGGTATGACAACCTTGTCTGCGATTTTATGTACGGTATGATAACCTTGTCTGCTATTTTGTGTACGGTATGACAACCTTGTCTGCGATTTCATGTACGGTATGATAACCTTGTCTGCTATTTTGTGTACGGTATGACAACCTTGTCTGCGATTTTATATACGGTATGATAACCTTGTCTGCTATTTTATATACAATATGACAACCTTGTCTGCTATTTTGTGTACGGTATTACAATCTTGTCTGTTATTTTGCGTACGGTATGAAAACCTTGTCTGCTATTTTGTGTACGGTATGGCAACCTTCTCTGCTATTTTGTGTACGGTATG
The DNA here is from genome assembly GCF_021730395.1 of Mercenaria mercenaria. Classification (NCBI taxonomy): domain Eukaryota; kingdom Metazoa; phylum Mollusca; class Bivalvia; order Venerida; family Veneridae; genus Mercenaria; species Mercenaria mercenaria. Next base: position 64,266,377 of record NC_069373.1, read on the forward strand.
ATAGCCTTGTCTGCTATTTTGTGTACGGTATGAAAACCTTGTCTGCTATTTTGTGTACGGTATGACAACCTTGTCTGCTATTTTGTGTACGGTATGACAACCTTGTCTCCTATTTTGTGTACGGTATGACATACTTGTATGCTATTTTTTGTACGGTATGACATACTTGTCTGCTATTTTTTATACGGTATTACGACATTGTCTGTTATTTTGTGTACGGTATGACAACATTGTCTGCTATTTTGTGTACGGTATGACATACTTGTATGCTATTTTGTGTACGGTATGACAACCTTGTCTGCTATTTTTTATACGGTATTACGACATTGTCTGTTATTTTGTGTACGGTATGACAACCTTGTCTGCTATTTTGTGTACGGTATGACAACCTTGTCTGCTATTTTGTGTATGGTGTGACAACCTTGTCTGCTATTTTTTATACGGTATTACGACATTGTCTGTTATTTTGTGTACGGTATGACAACCTTGTGTGCTATTTTGTGTACGGTATGACATACTTGTATGCTATTTTGTGTACGGTATGACAACCTTGTGTGCTATTTTGTGTACTGTATGCCATCTTGTGTGCTATTTTGAGTACGGTATGACAACCTTGTCTGCTATTTTGTGTACGGTATGACAACCTTGTGTGCTATTTTGTGTACGGTATGACAACCTTGTCTGCTATTTTGTGTACGGTATGACATCCTTGTCTGCTATTTTGTGTACGGTATGACAACCTTGTCTGCTATTTTGTGTACGGTATGACAACCTTGTCTGCTATTTTGTGTATGGTGTGACAACCTTGTCTGCTATTTTTTATACGGTATTACGACATTGTCTGTTATTTTGTGTACGGTATGACAACCTTGTGTGCTATTTTGTGTACGGTATGACATACTTGTATGCTATTTTGTGTACGGTATGACAACCTTGTGTGCTATTTTGTGTACTGTATGCCATCTTGTGTGCTATTTTGAGTACGGTATGACAACCTTGTCTGCTATTTTGTGTACGGTATGACAACCTTGTGTGCTATTTTGTGTACGGTATGACAACCTTGTCTGCTATTTTGAGTACGGTATGACAACCTTGTCTCCTATTTTGTGTACGGTATGACAACCTTGTGTGCTATTTTGTGTACGGTATGACAACCTTGTGTGCTATTTTGTGTACGGTATGACAACCTTGTCTGCTATTTCTACCCCTCCCGACAACAAAGTTGTAAGAGGGGGGGGGGTATACTGGTTTCAGGTTGTCTGTCTGTCTGTCCGTCCGTCTGTCTGTCTGTTTGTCTGTCCGTCTGTCCGTAGACGCAATTTTGTGCGCACCATCTCTCCTTATCCCCTTGACAGAATTTAATGAAACTTCACACAAGTGATCAGTACTTACAGTAGTTGTGCATGGGGCATGTTAGGTTCTTTTAGAAAAAAAATTTTGCAGAGTTATGGGACTTTGTTTTTTTGTTACTATACTATATACATAGACACAATCTTGTGCGCACCATCTCTCCTCATCCCCTTGACACAATTTAATGAAACTTCACATAAGTGATCAGTAACAACAGTAGTTGTGCATGGGGCATGTTAGGTTCTTTCAGAAAAAAAATTTTGCAGAGTTATGGGACTTTGTTTTTTTTTTGTTACTATACTTAGTATACATAGACACAATCTTGTGCGCACCATCTCTCTTCATCTCCTTGACACAATTTAATGAAACTTCACACAAGTGATCAGTAACAACAGTAGTTGTGCATGGGGCATGTTAGGTTCTTTCAGCGACAAAAATTGCAGAGTTATGGGACTTTGTTTCTTGTTAACATACTATGGGACTTTGTTTCTTGTTAACATACTATGTACATACAGTCTGCATATGCAATCTTGTGCGTGCCTAATCTACCAAACCCTTACACACAATTTAATGAAACTTCACACAAGTGATCAGTACCAACCCTAGTTGTGCATGGTGCATGTTACATCCTTTTAGATAAATATTCTGCATAGTTATAGGACTTTGTTTTTTGTTACTATACTGTATACATACAGTCGATATACATACAGTCCACAAGTTATGCAATCTTGTGTGCGTCAAATTGCAATGTACTGTGTCAGTGCATGCGGGGGGTACATTCATCACCTTTAGTGACAGCTCTAGTTTGAGTACGGTATGACAACCTTGTCTGCTATTTTGTGTACGGTATGACAGCCTTGTCTGCTATTTTGTGTACGGTATGAAATTCTCTTCTGCTATTTTGAGTACGGTATGACATCCTTGTCTGCTATTTTGAGTACGGTATGACAACCTTGTGTGCTATTTTGTGTACGGTATGACAACCTTGTGTGCTATTTGTGTACGGTATGACAACCTTGTGTGTTATTTTGTGTACGGTATGACAACCTTGTCTGCTATTTTGTGTACGGTATTACGATCTTGTCTGTTATTTTGTGTACGGTATGATAACCTTGTCTGCTATTTTGTGTACGGTATTACGATCTTGTCTGTTATTTTGTGTACGGTATGATATTCTTGTCTGCTATTTTGTGTACGGTATTACGATCTTGTCTGTTATTTTGTGTACGGTATGACAACCTTGTCTGCTATTTTGTGTACGGTATGATATTCTTGTCTGCTATTTTGTGTAAGGTATGACAACCTTGTCTGCTATTTTGTGTACGGTAGGATATTCTTGTCTGCTATTTTGTGTAAGGTATGACAAAGTTGTCTGCTATTTTTTGTACAGTATGACAACCTTGTGTGCTATTTTGTGTACGGTATGACAACCTTGTGTGCTAATTGTGTACAATATGACAACTTTGTGTGCTATTTTGCGTATGGTATGACATTCTTGTCTGCTATTTTGTGTACGGTATTACGATCATGTCTACTATTTTGTGTACGGTATGATAACCTTGTCTGCTATTTTGTGTACGGTATGAGAACCTTGTCTGCTATTTTGGTTACGGTATGACAACCTTGTCTGTTATTTTGTGTACGGTATGATAACCTTGTGTGCTATTTTGTGTACGGTATGCCAACCTTGTCTGCTATTTTGTGTACGGTATGACAACCTTGTGTGCTATTTTGTGTAGGGTATGACAACCTTGTCTGCTTTTTGTGTACAGTATGCCAACCTTGTCTGCTATTTTGTGTACGGTATGATAACCTTGTCTGCTATGACAACCTTGTCTGCTATTTTGTGTACGGTACGATATTCTTGTCTGCTATTTTGAGTACGGTACGACATCCTTGTCTGCTATTTTGAGTACGGTATGACAACTTTGTGTGCTATTTTGTGTACGGTATGATTACCTTGTCTGCTATTTTGTGTACGGTATGATAACCTTGTCTGCTATTTTGTGTACGGTATGACAACCTTGTCTGCTATTTTGTGTACGGTATGATATTCTTGTCTGCTATTTTGTGTACGGTATGCCAACCTTGTGTGCTATTTTGTGTACGGAATAACAACCTTGTGTGCTATTTTGTGTACGGTATGACAACCTTGTCTGCTTTTTGTGTACGGTATGCCAACCTTGTCTGCTATTTTGTGTACGGTATGACAACCTTGTCTGCTATGATAACCTTGTCTGCTATTTTGTGTACGGTACGATATTCTTGTCTGCTATTTTGAGTACGGTACGACATCCTTGTCTGCTATTTTGAGTACGGTATGACAACCTTGTCTGCTATTTTGTGTACTGTATGACAACCTTGTGTGCTATTTTGTGTACGGTATGACAACCTTGTCTGCTATTTTGTGTACGGTATTACGATCTTGTCTGTTATTTTGTGTACGGTATGACAACCTTGTCTGCTATTTTGTGTACGGTATTACGATCTTGTCTGTTATTTTGTGTACGGTATTACGACATTGTCTGTTATTTTGTGTACGGTATGACAACCTTGTCTGCTATTTTGTGTACTGTATGACAACCTTGTCTGTTATTTTGTGTACGGTATGACAACCTTGTCTGCTATTTTGTGTACGGTATTACGACATTGTCTGTTATTTTAAGTAAGGTATGACAACCTTGTCTGCTATTTTGTGTACTGTATTACGATCTTGTCTGTTATTTTGTGTACGGTATGACAACCTTGTGTGCTATTTTGTGTACGGTATGGCAACCTTGTGTGCTATATTGTGTACGGTATTACGATCTTGTCTGCTATTTTGAGTTCGGTATGACAACCATGTGTGCTATTTGTGTACGGTATGACAACCTTGTCTGCTATTTTGTGTACGGTATGACAACCTTGTCTGCTATTTTGTGTACGGTATGACAACCTTGTCTGCTATTTTGTGTACGGTATTACGACATTGTCTGTTATTTTGTGTACGGTATGACAACCTAGTCTGTTATTTTATGACCGGTATGACGACTTTTCTGATATTCTGATATTTTATGTTCGGTATGATAACCTTGTTTGATATTTCATTACAGTATAATTATATTGTCTGCCATTTTTTGTACGATATGATAACATTGTCTCATTTTTCATGTACAGTATGATAACCTTGCCTGATATTTCATGTACGGTATGATACTTTGTTTACTATTTTATGTGCTGTTACACTATAGATAGTTGATATGCCATTAAGCCTGTTGTGTTATGATTTGCGGTGTTTAGATTTTGTTTGTTTTGTTATCAATGTTTCCATTGGTACTCCCATCTTTTAGGTAATGGACCCATAATGACCCTCGGTAATTTCCGTGCAATATTGTATTTTCCGTATCTTACTTCGGCATTCTTCGGCGGTCACACATGGATTTTCGTACCGTCGGGAAATGTCGAAATTGCAGATGTAGACTATTTCATGGAACGGACATTGGCGTTGTAATTAAGGGTCCATTACTTAAATTTTTACAGGGAAAGACGTCATGTGGTGTATGACATACTTCTTCAACTCTTACATTTTTAATGTTTAAAACTTTTAAACACAATTAAGATCAGAAAAATAATAAATATTAATAAAAAGTAAGCGACAATACTTATTTTCCATAACTATTCTTGCTAAGATATAAGTATATTCCTCTGTAGATCTAGCACAGGAATTTAAAACACTAGTATATTTCGACATATCCGAGAACTGTGTACGGAATGTGACGGCACTAGTATCACCCAAGCTGACAGATAATTTTACCAAGTTGCATACTCTGGATCTAAGATGTAACAGGATATCTCAACTGCCTGTCGATATGTGGAAGGTAACATGTCATTATAAAATTCATAGTCCGCTTAAGTACCGCCATGATGATATATACACCTCCACCTTATGAATGCAGTATCAACAGTATTTAAGGTGTCGGCCCAGTATTATAATCATTCATCCTTCCTTGGTTTGATATATAGACGAACAAACGTTTTTTTTTACACGAATCGTGAATTAATTTCTCAAAACAATTACAGCAATGGCGGCTCTGTATTTTTAAAGTTTTAACACTATCCAAGTCATTCAAGACCAGCAACTGTCATGTACGATGAACATTTTTGTTAAACTGCAGTGTTTATAATCACTGTCCGCATTTTCATCAGCATCTGTTAGGGTCAGCTTGTCTGGAGTACTTTTTTAATCCTTCTGCACATAAATGTAGTTTTGCAAAAAAACCAGACAAAATAGCTGTTAAAGACACAAGAAATGATTCAATGTCAGTAAATACATTTGAAATGTAACCAGTCAAAATAGGGATGACTTAAAACTGGAGACTTCACGACTTCAAAGAAATTCTTCAGATGATGCAACTACCCGGAAAACACCTTAAGTAATATGATAGTGATTCAATAGCTACAATTTATACACACTTTCATGTTTGGTTGCATAACCTATCATAATATGCATTGCATAATTTTTATAATGTTTGATAGTCAGCCTTCGTGTTATGCGACCACTTAATTCAATACGTGTTGAATTGCATCAGACCATTTCTGCCATGTTTTAAGACAATAATCCGAAAACATAAGTTTATATTTTTGAAAACAAGTACTAGAAGGTGCGCTCTATACAGCTTTTATTGTTTGCAGAATTTGCCAAACTTACAAACACTAGATGCGTCAGAAAATGAGTTAGAAACGTTTCCTGACACACTGTTACAGTGCAAAAAGCTTGAAGAACTAAGATTAGGCTTTAACAAGGTAAGGTATACTTACTTCATTTTGATAAAAAAGATGTAAACTGTCATAGCATTATTGAATAATATGAGTTGTCGAATGTGAATGTAATATGGTTTCTGTACGTTGTTTAATATATATAATACTGTTGCTTAAAATGTTTTATTTCGTTAATTGATTAAATTATACTTTTGCTGTGTATTCTTTCGTCTGAAATTGAACTAAGCTGATATAGGTCCATTTATGACTAGGCAAACACCCTTCAATAACGTAAACAAGGTAACTACATATCTTAACAGAAAACGAAAGCGTATGACAACACAGATTAATTTCTACGTTCTGCTGGCAGATTGTATATATCAGGTTATAAATATTAACACAACATGCCCTTGAACATAAATTAGATCTAATTTAAACATGTTTTTGCAGTGAATTGTATGCTTTTTAAAGAGAAAGTCATTTGTTTCATTTAAAACAGATACAAATTGTGACTTTGACATATTTCAACACATCATTGAAGAAACTGTATCTGACAAAAAATCAGTTAAAGGAGCTACCAGACGAAATTGGTAGATACTTGCACAACGTTCATGAACTGCACCTATCTCAGTAAGTACATTTTGAGAAATCTAACAGAAGGCAGTGGTAGGTACTTGTATAACGTTCATGAACTGTGCCTATCTCAGTAAGTACATTTTGAGAAGTCTAACAGAAGGCAGTGGTAGGTACTTGTATAACGTTCATGAACTGTGCCTATCTCAGTAAGTACATTTTGAGAAGTCTAACAGAAGGCAGTGGTAGGTACTTGTATAACGTTCATGAACTGCACCTATCTCAATAAGTTTATTTTGAGAAGTCTAACAGAAGGCAGTGGTAGATACTTGCACAACGTTCATGAACTGCGCCTATCTCAGTAAGTACGTTTTGAGAAGTCTAACAGAAGGCAGTGGTAGGTACTTGTATAACGTTCAAGAACTGCGCCTATCTCAGTAAGTACGTTTTGAGAAGTCTAACAGAAGGCAGTGGTAGGTACTTGTATAACGTTCAAGAACTGCGCCTATCTCAGTAAGTACGTTTTGAGAAGTCTAACAGAAGGCAGTGGTAGGTACTTGTATAACGTTCATGAACTGCGCCTGTCTCAGTAAGTACATTTTGAGAAGTCTAACAGAAGGCAGTGGTAGGTACTTGTATAACGTTCATGAACTGCACCTGTCTCAGTAAGTACATTTTGAGAAGTCTAACAGAAGGCAGTGGTAGGTACTTGTATAACGTTCATGAACTGCACCTGTCTCAGTAAGTACATTTTGAGAAGTCTAACAGAAGGCAGTGGTAGGTACTTGTATAACGTTCATGAACTGCACCTGTCTCAGTAAGTACATTTTGAGAAGTCTAACAGAAGGCAGTGGTAGGTACTTGTATAACGTTCATGAACTGCACCTATCTCAGTAAGTACATTTTGAGAATGAAAACAGTAGGAATTAGAAGAGAGTTGCATAACGTTTATAAACATAACTTAAGCATGTTAATTTCTGTTTGCATAGATAATGTTTAGTGACTTGATTGCCCGGATAATGTTTAGTAAATTCATTTTTTGTACAATGATATTTAAGAAATAATTTATAGGAAAAGAGTGTTTTAATACTATTTATATACGATGGGCGTTTATACGTCGGGCGTAATAATTTCACGAGGTCGCAACCCGAGTGAAATTATTTGTACGACGTATTACCGCCCGAGTGTATAAATAGTGTTAAAACACGGTTCTAATATGCCCTTAATCTAAAACAGTAGATAAAATATTATAGCGCTCTTTCTTGGTCGCAACAAAAACATTGACTACACCGCACGTTAACGTGACGTCATTGTAGCGTAAGAGTGTTTTAACGGATAAAAACATATTAGAATTTGGCATAATCTTAACTTTTCATAGATTTTGTTCTTAACAGAACTGGCTATTTCTATGTAAAATATGTTTTGTTCTCCAATGACACGTTGCTTATATCTCCACAGTACGGCGGTTTTATGTTGTTACTGGACACCATATTATACCTAACCCTTGAAACCTTCTATTTCACAGGAATGATCTGATAGCTTTGCCAGATACCTCTATCGGGCTCCAGAAACTGCAGACACTTGACCTGTCTCATAACCAGATTGACTGTGTACCTGACGAGTGTCTTTTATCATGTACGAAGCTAGAGACCTTGGATCTCTCATACAACATTCTTAGTATGTGTGTTCGTTTGCTATACGTTTTCTGCAATAAATATATTGTTGTTGTGATTTATAGTTGGCTGTCCTGGTGTTGTGTTAAAACATTGTATTGTGTCATAAGGAAATGCAAACAGACGTTAATTACTTTATGCGAGGACAGTATCAAATACTGTTGCTTATAAACTATTTTTATACTTTTGTCGTTGTTTACTAGTATTGTAACAAAAACAATATTCGGAATTTATTCAGAGCTGTATTAAAACCATTTTATGACAAAATTACAAAGTTAGGCGCATCTGACAAAGCAAAAAAAATGTCATAATTTCGTGCAGTGTTTTAATTAGTGCACGTTCATATTAAATATTACACTTGATTTTATAATTCATAGCACGCCTCCCTGATGAGAAATATGCAGAAAAGCTCTCAAGTCTGGCTAAACTGAAACTTCGACATAACCACCTAGCTGAAAAGGAACCTTTTTACATACCAAGATTCATTCTTCAATTACCAAGGTAATAATTAATTTCCATAACACTGCCTTAAATTTGAAAACTAGAATTTTGCATACCGTTATGGGTTTTGTCGATCATAAACGCTGTCACAGTAGAAAAATACCAAAGTAGCCTACATATAAGCAAAGAAGAAATGTCGGCCATAACTTGGAAATATATGTCATATTGTGACATTTTGAGCACCTATTTCTGAAGTTATAGCACACAAACATACTTAAGTTACTTTCGTTTGCAGTTTTTAATTATTTCTTGGTATATAAATGTTAATTTTCAGCCGTGAACAAAGAATTTAGAATAAAATCAAGCACTTAGTTTTACTTATAGCCAATGCACAACCCATGTTCCTGTTTTACTCTTACGTCTGAATGTACCAATTGTTACTTTAAATACTAAAAGTAACAGGAAATAAACCGGGAACTGGTAACAACAACAAACTTAATTTTGAAAAGTAACCATTTAAATACCTTGACAATTTTAATAAGCCGTAAAGTCTTATTCAAATATGCAAGAATAGCCTAAATTCTGTCCAGGTCAAATTATTCATTCCAAATTTCACACAGAATCCAAACTGCATTAAGAATATCTAAAGAATATTATTTCCTGCTTTAAAGATAATTTTTTAAACAATGTTAATGTAAACCTACTAAATTTTAAATGTTCAGACCGATAATATTTTGTTAAGAAATATAAGAGAGTGTTTCAGTAAGACCGTGCTTGCTGTGTCCCCAGACAGCCTCCTATTAAAGCATCATGGAAGATTCCAGCACTTTTATGTATAACCAAAAACAAAAAAGAAGATTCTGGAAAACCCAGAAAATATCAGACTTTAAAATAATGTTAACAACCTAATTATTAGCCTTCTGGAAACTATAGAACATAAATAACTTATTGCCACATGATGTCACAAAACTAGGACAGGTTTTACAGTAAATAATGAGGCATTAATATGAAAAAAAATAAGAGTGGCATAATGTAGAATGATATATACAGAATGTTCCGTAGCGATGAAAGCAAGTGCAGTTTTGAAAAATGTATGCTTTAGATTTCGACGTCCTTTGTATTGGTGTAGTATGATTTGGTTTTGTTTTGTTTCGGTCAATATTATTTTTAATGGTTTCCTATGATCTATTTTTGTATCCCTTGGTCAGTCATATAACTTATTGATTTAATGTCGATTTTCATATATTGGAAATTTACAGTCAAAAACATGCACGAGAAATGATGTGATTAAGTTAGGATTTATTTTTGATATTTGAATTAATCACCAAACCGTTACAGATTTTCATGAAATCGTCTACATTTGTCATACATCAACGACAGGGATGTTGCACATCTCTCTTGAACAGACTGAATCAAACCGAGTCTGTTATTATGTTGTTTGGTTTGCAATATATGTCTCCGAGGGATCTTTTCACTGATTTTATTCGACAGTACATGTAACCATATTTATTTGTCGCTAAAATAGCTAAAGAAATTTAGACATTGTATTATGCCTATAGTTCTTCAGTTATGTATCGAAAATCATTTAAGCGCATACATTGGTAATGAACTGAAGGGTGATCAGAAACATAATTTATTATGACGTTTTGGTAAATCATAAAGACCGGCTAACTTGAAAAACTGTACATACAATATTATTTGTGTCCGAACGCTCAAAACTTATGCATTCAATATGTGTCTAAAGGCAACCGTGCTCTGGATAATTCGCAAACACTCATGCACGCTTCTTTCTTTCCAATACAATTTAGCTTGAGGACCATAGACATCAGTGAAAACCAGTTGACGGGATTTCCTTCACTGTCCAACTGGAAGACACAAACTATGAAGGATTTTATTGCATCGAAAAACAATATCACAAAGGTAAGTTATTACTAATAAGTAAGGATTATGCCATGATTTTAAGCAAGGAACAATTATTTAAGGAATTGTGTCATTTGAAAACATCAATAAACAGATAGACAAGCATTTATAATGTTTGTAGGTTTAAATGCATATTGAGTGGTATTTGTTTTTCCAATTAGTGGCTTCGTCAACTAAACCAGTAGTGCAAAGACGTTTGCAGTAGCTTTAGTTTATGAAATGGCTACAGACATACGGTTATAAATGAACAGCATTATTTTTCATTCCAGCTCAGCTTGGAAGACTCCAAAGTTTGGTCGAAGCTAGAAAAACTGCACGTGTCCCATAATAAGTTAAAAATGGTAAAACACTATGTTGAATTTATTAGAATCTGACTGCATTCTTTTCCCTTGATAAAGACAAAATTCGTAGTAACCAAAGGGAATATCGGGGAAAAAACAACAAAAAAACAAAGGCGAAATATTGAATACGGTGTACATATTCTAATTAGAGTATAAAATAACTTTTTAATTGATAAATTGAGGTATATTTTACCAGTTCATTGATGTTTGTCGTCCTTCCTATTCAACCATCTTTATTTGCATTAGACACAGCCGATAGGGTTATTGTGATTTGATGGTGCACTCTTGGAACTATACTTTTCTACGTGATCTCTGCCCTCATTTGCTTGACAAAGTCACTCTCAGTACTTAAGCCTTTCTCGTTTAAAGTATATAGAATTAACGGTCTTGTCTTTATCATTGAGTGATTGCGCCCTATGGCACTATAATCTGGTTAAACATTGTCTTATTACTAGTGCGACAGTTTAAATGTAGTGTTCTGGATTCATTATTTCTATGAACTTTATCATTTCCTGGATATTTAAATATATTACGTGTCTAAAGTTTTTTCTGAATCTCAGTTACCGAAGGAGATTGGGCAGTTCACGTCCCTGACATCGCTAGATTTCAGTCATAACAAAGATATTACGTCACTTCCGGACGAGCTTGGTAGATGCTCCAAAATATATGAGGTAAATGTTTGAATGTTTTACATTTCCATATTTGGTAAAACTGCCACAGAAACCAGACAGAAGGGAAGGGGAGGAGTATTGAAAACGGTATAATTTAAAGTTGTACACACAAAGAAAATAAGGTATTTGGTTACCTATTGCAAAAGTACACAGATATTTTTCGTTACGATTAATGTTTAAAAAATTTGAACACTTTATATAACGAAGTGAAGACATTTATTTATGTAATTGAATATTCTTGTGTCCTTATAGATGCCAATAGATGGACTGGACTTGGATATTAGTAGAACTGTAACAGGACGAAGAGTTAAAGACATTATCAGTTACCTACATAACAGATTAAAAAAGGTATCCTGTTTAATTAAAGCAAGCAGATTATAACTTACTTTTTCAGTGTGCTTTACATGTACATTTTGAATAATCTTACTCTTTGCTTCACAGTGGATATCATCTTATTTTGACATATTTCTGTTGATTTTCGGCGAAGTTTATATTATGTTTCTCATACCTAGTTAAAGAGCTATTCATTTCTCATTCCTTTCTTGGATACAACATAAACGCTCGAGAAAATGAAGAAGTTCGGAACATCTTATAGAACTGTCTTTGACCTAAGCAGGTGTTTAGTTCAAAAGTGTTCAGAGTTTGATATTTTACTTCTTCAGGCACAGCGATATTATCGTATGAAATTGATGGTGGTTGGATATGGCGGGAGGGGTAAGACAACTTTGTTGAAGACTCTGATGAAGGAAAAGATGAAGAAGAAGGAGAACAGACCGACAGTTGGTGTTGTTGTCAAGGATTGGGTGTATGATCTTTACTTATCTGATCAACAGAATAATATTGAATATCTGGAGCTATATCTAAACATTCGCATTTTTTATTTTTCATATTGCTTTAGCAGAATTTAGTTAATACACCAGACATTGAGAAATCACACTTGTAGTACAAATTGTCTTAATCTGTTTATTTGTAGTGTTCCATAGTAATCTAGTAAAATATGCATTACATTACTAATTTTAGTAAATGATAAACAATAGTTTTGTTGATGCGCTTAAAGGAATGTACAGAAAGTGAGTTCCTAAAATCTTACACGGTTGATGATTGATTTAATCAATTTTCTTAAGGAATTGTGTCGTTAAAATCTACATACAGCATGGTTACGAAACGCATTGTATTAAGATCGGTGAAAATCGAGTCGCAGCTTCAAATATTAGCAGTTTTGCAAATTAATATGTACTGTAACTAATTTGATTTGTTTCACACTCTAGGTACATAATGTATGACAGAAGATCAAATGATGACGGCATTAGACTGTTCAGTTCGGGGAGAAGGGTACAAGTTACACTGAATACTTGGGACTTTGCCGGTCAAGAGGACTTCTACAGCACCCATAACTGTTATCTGTCAAACAGGGCAGTTTATTTAGTGAGTATTGTCTTCAGTTACTTATTCTACAGCACTCATAACTGTTATCTGCCTAACAGGGCAGTTTTTTAGTGAGTATTATTTCAGTTACCTATTTTACAGCACTCATAACTTTATCTGTCTAACCGGGCAGTTTATTTCGTGTGTATATCGTAAGTAACTTTATTCTACAGCACTCATAACTTTTATCTGTCTAACCGGGCAGTTTATTTAGTTAATATTATCTTCAGTTAATTACTCCATCTTTGACAATTCTGACATATCTGTTGCTTTTAAACAGTCCACTTATTTCCTATTCAGTGTAAAAAAAACACAATAGGATATACTGAGTAGTTTGAAGTGTAACTGTCATTGACTGACAGGATAACTAAATTATTTTTTCCGAACTTACAAGTTGACAATAAGTAGAAACTTACCTGTGTTTGACCTTAAAATACATACATGTGTTGTGACATGATTCTATTGTATTTCAGTTTTAAAACCTCTTAATTCATATAGGTATGCTTGTGTGCAGGCATCTATTTGCAGTATGTTTTGTTTTAATGCTTGCTAGTAGTATATTGCTATAAATTGCTGTGTTTCTTTGCAAGTTCAGTGATTGTTGCATTAAAATATTTCATAAAATTGTGTAAACGTTCAGACAAAAGGAACATGATATGTCTCTCATTCGCTTTGGAACATTTATCTTAATTAAATGAATTTCAGTATCAATAGAAACCTGTGATTGAAAATAGAAATATTCTTCGTATTTCATTTTCTGCTATGCTGACGCTTGTAATGATTCTTTTCTTAACGCCATTAGAATGATATAAATGTGTTAATGTACAGATATGTTGCTCTCGAATTTAACGTAGATTTGGAAAGAAATCATGAGTCGCTGTATACATATTGCATTGTTAAAGTGATAAATGTTATACTGTATTTATATTCATAGGTAGTGTTTGACCTACGGAAAGGTGTTAATGAATGTGAGATATTGAAGTCTTGGTTAGGAAGCATACGCTCTCGTGCACCGGGTTGTCCAGTATTTATTGTAGGAACCCACTTGGATAAACTTGATGGTAACGAAAGAAAGGGCTTTATGTAACTAGTATAACATATACGAGGCATACTATACCCTGCGTGTCTACCTTATTCCTCACAATTTTGATGAATATTGTGTACATAACTTTAAAGTGCGGAAATAAAGTTTTAGAAATATTCTAACACGACCTGCATATAACTACATACATGTAGATCAAAATCTGTCTCGGGTTATTTTGCAATAAACCACTCGCGTGCAATGACGTCATCCGATTCAGGTGCGTAGCACGGTCGTAAAAAGTAGTTACCATTTTTTCTAACACTGGCATACTATACCCTGCGTGTCTGCCTTATTCCTCACAATTTTGATGAATATTGTGTACATAACTTTAAAGTTCGGAAATAAAGTTTTAGAAATATTCTAACACGACCTGCATATAAACTACATACATGTAGAGCAAAATCTGTCTCGAGTTATTTTGCAATAAACCACTCGCGTGCAATGACGTCATCCGATTCAGGTGCGTAGCACGGTCGTAAAAAGTAGTTACCATTTTTTCTAACATTGTTGATACTAGAATGTCGTGTTAGAATCGAAATAATAAGTTCCCAAGTGTGATTTATCGTAGAATAACCCGAGTTTTTCGTTCTTATGCGAAACAATATATCACTCACGCATAATAACTCAAAACTCGGGTAATTCTACGATAAACCACGTTTGGGAACTTATTATTTCTTAATTAAAGCATACGTATTTCATGAGAAATTTTGTAAACCACAAATCTTATAAATTTTGTCCGTACTGTTTAAAATAGTCTTGGTACGTTGATAGTGTTATGTATAATTCGGTTTATTCAGACTTTTACAAAACTCCGGACTTTTATTTCAGAGGGAAACAGAGAAAAGAGAATTACACAGGTTACAGATATGTTGAGGGAAATCAACATCAAACCAGGTAAGTTTATGTCTGTGTGTTCGTTAACTTCTTACCTTGTTCAACTTTATTTTTTTAAAAAGGTTTTAGTATTTGTATGTCAGTTAATTCACGTTCTAGTGCTTCCTGAATTCTTTAAAGCCTGTTTCACCCCTACTTGCATTCTTACGAAGCGTTCTTATTATCTTCCGATCAGTACATGTAAAATAGAAAAAGTGGAAACTCCACAGGACGCTGAACACGACAAAAACAAAAAGGCGCAGGCTCGGTTTGATTGAGTCTGTTCATGGGCGGTAGTGGAAATGCATGCTACCGTCCACGCCCTCTAGCCCCGGGTTGAAAAAACCCTATCAAAACAGAAATACCTAAAACGAAACATATAAAATATATAGAATTGACGTAACGGGATACATATAAACAGTGGGTTTACATATTCATATTGCTAAGGTTGTCATGATTTCTATCTAGGTTTCCATATATGTATTTCCAAGTTTGTAATGGTGAAATTATTTCTATTCAAGTTCCCAGATTTATGTTACTACATTTGTAACGATTTCTGTCCAGGTTTTCCATATTTATATTAATAAGTTTCTAATGATATAATGGTTTCTGTGGATATACATTGTATTACTAAGTTTGTCATGATGGAATAATTTCTATCAAGGTTTTCCATATTTATAGTACTAAATTTGTATTGATGGAATGATATATATCCAGGTTTCCATTTTCATATCTGATTATTTCACTTAGTGTAATTATATAACGATTTCTATACAGGTTTCCTTGCTCTGTATTACTAAGTATGTAATGAGGTCCAGGGTTACGTATTTATATTTCTAAATTTTAATGATGTTATGCTTTCTATCCAGGTTTCTGTGTTTATTTTACTAAGTTTGTAATGGTGTTATGATTATATTTCAAGGTTTCCATGTTTCTATTACTAAGTTTGTAATTGTTTAATGATTATCTGTCAAGGTTTTCAATATTTATATTACTGAATTTATAATCATGTAATGACTTTTATCCAGGTTTCTGTGATATCTAATGATGTTTTTTTATATTGACATTAACAAGTATGTAATTATATAATGATTTCTACGCAGGTTTTCCAGATATCACGCATGTTTTCTTGGTAGATGCTTCATGTGACAATGAAGATATGGAAGATCTAAGAAAAGCCATTAAAACTGTTGTTGACCAGTATGTTTATAAATTTTAGAAAAGCCTTGAAGTATATTGAAAGTTTACCATAAAAGTGTTAAAAGTATACCAGTAAAATATTTTTCATGAATATTTTTTTTACTTCCTTTGCATATCCTTGAATTCGTACTTGGTGCAATAAAAATAAAATCAAACCAGTTTTATGTAAAGAAATAGGTTATAAATATGACCAAACGTTTTCCTAGATATAACATATCAGTAACCACTTTCATGCAGTATTGGGGAATGCAATTCAAAAGTAGTGTCTTGTTGATGTATATTAGTTTATTTGTGTTTAATTGGGCCTGTCTGTTTAAGTTATTGCCTAGCATCCGGCTTGAATAAATTTTGGTAGAAGGATTTATTCCAGTTTTCTGATGCGTGTCTGGTAGTTCCTCTGTTAACTATGACTGGGAGAGACATATTATTTTTGCCCTATCCGTCCGTCACACTTCATTTCCGCTCAATAACTGGAGAACCATTTGACCTAGAACCTACAAAGGGTGATAGGGCCTATGGAGTAGATGGCCTCTAATGTTTTGGGGTCACTCGACCAAAGGTCAAGGTCACAGGGGCCTGAACATGGAAAACCGTTTCCGATCAATTACTGACCTAAAATGTTGAAAGTACATAGGATGATTGGACATGCAGAGTAGATGACCTCTGTTGATCTTTGGGTCATTCTTTCCGAGGTCAAGGTCACAGGGACAGAGCAAGCGTTTCCGATTCATAACGAGAACCACTTGACCCAGAACATTGAAACGTCATGGGATGATTGGAAATGCCGAGGAGATGATCTCTATTGCATTTGGGTCACTAAGAATATCATCAGTGTCTCTTTAACTTTTGCTCCTGTCCCCTATTGACTTCTTGCCTGTTACTACTATGCTTTGTGTGAGAAATGTGCTTTTCTACCAAATCATCTTCTAGTAAAATATATTTTCCGATTGCTTTTAAATATTGTTAATATGGTATATTTTTGAAACAAAATATCTATTTCTGATATTTTAATTTCACGTACATAGCATAAACATAAAATTATGTAGATATGTTTTATGATCTGAGTAAAGAATTTAAAAATCAAATTTAATAGATTTCAGATTCGTGGAAAACGTGTGATGGGTGAGAAAATACCGGCCAGCTACGTTGTAAGTGTTTCTATACGTCAAACTCTCTCTTATCAAATTAATTAATTACAATAATAGTAGTTTTAAGGGCCGAGTGGCGGCGTAGAAGATTCCTCGTATTCTGAGTCGGTTTTCTTATATTTGCTTGGGACAAAGAAGTAATTCAATGTATATCCGTCACAGGATTAACGTTCCGCTTAGGCTAGTTCTAGGGGCATAAAGGTGTTGCACATTTCAGTAGCTGCTGTAAGCAGACTCGGTCAAACTATTCAGCTATCATTTGCTTTGTTCAATTCTTTGCTTCGAAATGAGCTTGTTACGGAGCTCATCATTTTGTACATAGTTTATAGACTAAATTGAACGGATCTACATAAATTTGGCTTATAATGCTATAATTCATTGAGAGAAAGCATTGTATCTTATGCAGCAATTAGCTGACTTGTTGTCGGAGAGAGCTAGATCTGAAGAATGTAAATATCCTGTGCTACAGTATAGGGAACTTTCTGACCTTGTTCACGCAAAGAAATTAGACTTAGACGACAACGAATTACAGCAGGTAAACTATTTAATTGTGTTTATTATCATTTTTTCTGCCCCCGAAGGGAGGCATATAGTTTTTGAACCGTCTGTCAGTCTGTCGGTCTGTCAGTCTGTCTGTCCGCAATTTTCGTGTCCGGTCCATATCTATGTCATCGATGGATGGATTTTTAAAAACTTGGCATGAATGTGTACCACAGTAAGACGACGTGTCGCGCGCAAGACCCAGGTCCGTACCTCAAAGGTCCTAAACTCTAACATCGGCTATAACTATTCATTCAAAGTGCCATCGGGGGCATGTTTCATCCTATGGAGACAGCTCTTGTTATTATTATTATCATTATCAAAACAGATTTATATAGCACCCTTCTCATTACACGTTCAAAGGTGCGTTACTTACATTATTAGCATTTCCTTTCATTTCGTCCTATTAATTGCTGTAGGAGATACTAGTAGTAAAAATAGTAAAACAAGTGTCAAAAGTTACAAGATGGAAATATCTCTCTCTCTTGGTAATGGAAAATGACATTTTGATGATCAAGAATATGGAAACAACATATGTAATTGTAAAACTGTTTGAATACATGAATTAGATATTTTGTGGAAATAACTGTTGCTACATCATAATTCAATTCATTGACAAAATAAGGATGAGGGCTGATAACGAAGTTTGGGTTGCACATATCTCTCAAGTATTTGATCAAGAGACATCAGACTAGCTGTGTACCTGGTTTAATATTATCAGTTGTTTTGTTTTCTTTACATTGCATTCCAAAACTGACCATTGATCTGATTTCATTAAAGTTGTTTCTGGTTTGTAGCACTTGTTAAGTTGACAGTTTTTCAGTTTCAATATTGATATTAAAATATAATTTTAAAAAACCCTTTCCGAACAAAGACAAGCTTCAGATGGTATTCATTTCACATGATAACCAGATTTTGTTCGCAATTAAATGAAGACACTTTTGTTTTTTAAGGCAGTTCAGTTCCTTCACGAATCTGGCGTTCTGTTACACTATGATGATGCATCCCTGAGGCTGAAGGATTATTATTTTATAGATCCAGGATGGTTGTGTCAGATGATGGCTCAAATAATTACTGTTCGCCAAATCAACCCTTTCATCAATACCGACGGGGTGAATAGAATTACAGTGTATTGTCAAATTGAACGCGCGTTTTATTCTGCCAGAGTCAAAGTCAAATAGAAAATAAAATTGCAGTAATATGTAAAAATGCGTTAAACATTATATAAATGATAGTATCAGTTATTCCTAGTTTATTTGAAAACAAAAGATCAGTTTGATCTGATGATTAAAATAGATATCTTAACACTTTGATCAATTTATGTAGCAACAGAAAAGAACTGGTCGAATGAGCCTGTTTGGATTATTTTTCTTCGTAAAACCCCTCAAGGGAGAAAAGAAAAGATGCATTAAATTTTATGAATTAGTATTTAAGGAAATAAAATACATTCATTGATTTTATGTAATATGTCTGTTAGTAAATGTTAATTACTCCTGACTTTATGCTTGTCGGCATTTTTTAATTAGTTGGTTTAAATACTGTAATAAGGCTTTAATGTATTTCTTTTTTAGATTTTGAAGAAAAGAGACGTTGATATTCTGTTCAAGGGAAGTACGAAATTTCCGCAGTACCTGATACCCCAGTACATAAAGCTGCTGGAAAAGTATGATTTTACTATCATTTTACTGTATAATTCTGCTTAAGGCCTTGGCAGCAGGTGTGAGAGGCGTTGCACATTTTATTACCTCCCATGAACAGACTTAGTCAAACTGAGTCTGCTGTTGTGTTGCTTCGTTGCATAATATGCTTCAAAAGGATCTTTCACAGATTTCATTACATGGTATTATTGTTATAGGCAACACTTTTAAAGTACAATGTATATACTATTACAAACGAATGGATTGATACATTGTCGGTGCCTTCTGATACTTTCTTCATGCTAAACGCTTAGATGTTGTTACTAGTGATGAGATGATTTGTTATTAATAGAGTAAACCATCCAATGGGAACAACTTCCACTTGTGTTATTATATCTTTATGGAGCACTTCCTCACTTTGTCAGTCGATTTCTTGGCCATACTGTCTGGAAGCTGAACAGTAATGCCAGTAATTGTTATGGTTTTGATATCATTTTTCAGGTTGGAAACAACACTTCTTTATTCTGACAGTCGATTTCTTGGACTTACTGTCTAGAAGTTTTACTATTTTGCCAGTAATCATTTTTGTATATCATTTTTCAGGTTGAAAATGACACTCCCAAACATGACAGTCGATTTCTCAAACTTTCTTGCCAGTAATTGTTTGGTTATATCATTTTTCAGGTTTGAGATAGCACTTCCGCATTCTGATACCGAACTACTGATACCCTCAAAACTTCCAAAAGCAAAACCAGTAATTCATCCACCTGGATTGAGTAAGTTTATGTTCGATTTTTCTTTTTCCTGTTTTGTACTTTCCTAAACACGATAAGAATATTTATTTGTTTAAGTATTGTACAAATTAATGCAATAAAACTTTGTGAGAATACGTATAGACAAAGATCGACACCGTAATATTGCACATCAAATTACCATCAATTTTATTTTAGTGTCAAGCTTTATTACAAGATATTTACTTGTATTTGACTAATAACCGTATTGGCCGTGATTTAGGTGTCATTACAAAATATGGGGATTTTATAAGAAACTTAAAAACATTGAATGTCAACTCCTCGTTTCAGATTTAATCCTGCAAATATATGACACATATATGAGTGATTGAGTTACCTAGTGTTTGTTTGCTTGTTATGGTTAAAGTACCGTTTTTCAAGAGTATTTCATTCCATTATTAGATTCTCTACAAGTACTAACCTGTTCTTCTCAAGTAACTGCCAACTTCTCTACATGAATGAATGATATAGGACGATTAATTCTGGGCACCCTATTCTGTCAAATCGTAACGGAGAATTGTGACTGAGAATAAAACTGACGGCCCCACGAGCCCTCTGATCTCTTACATTTTGATGCTACAAAGAGTAAATCGACCGTCAAAATTATAATCAAAGCAGAATTAACCGGCTGATTAGCTGATTATTCCCTTTAACAACAATTTAATTCCTCAATTAGTAGCAATGTGTTTCAGTGATTTTATACTTATGTGGTAAATAATGTTAATCGATTATTTCAGTTAAAATAAGTAGAATATACCGAATGCCACACGTTCCGATCGGTCTTTGGTTTCGCCTGATTGCACGAATGATATCTATGACAACACATATCGGCTTTCAGGTATATAATTTGTACTTTTGTTTAGAACACATTCGACGAATACTTCAGTTTTTGTTCGCTTCATGTAAGAAACAAATTTATGATGTAAACAGCAGTTGCTTGCCTGTAGGTCACAGCTTTTTGAGGAGTAATACCAAGAAAAAACCACCAATTTGGTCTTAGTGAACCATTTTTCATCCCTTGCACTGTATAATGTCAATATTACCAGAGAGAGAAAAATAATAGCCGAGACTGCCAGGTCGATGAAACATTGTTGGTTTTTTGAAGTCCTTACTATGAAATGTTCATGACTACAAAAATATGTTTCGTTATAATAACGGCGCCACAAGAATCTTCACAGTGTATACACATAAAGAAAATATGTATAGCATTATTTTGATTTCAAATATCAGATAAACAATAGCTTGTCTATGAGATAACTTTTCGACGAATAAATTTCGTTCTGAATCATGACCATGTAATTAAAAGGACACTTCTGTTTTCTTTCGAAAACTCTAAGATTTTGTTCCTGAAATCATTTTATAAAATGACATTAAACGTATAAAAAAGATTTTTTTTTATGATTCGTCGTACGAGAATTGACTGTATACCAGATGCAATATTTTTCATGAGTGGCTCAGGCAAGCTTTGACAGAAATGTTAGACAGAAATATAAATCTTGTGAACAAAACAAATTTTCTGTGTATTTAAAGTCAACAAATTTCTATACATGCGTAGCATTGTGATTTTGCTAAAATTTAAAATGTCAAGTTATATTTCCTTTACCGGCTTATTCGAAGGGACGTACATATTTATATTCCCATAAAACTGGCATTTTACCTTTTCAGTCAATAACAAACCTTGGTAAACCACAGAAAACGGTGTGTTGGAGGAAGGGGCTGTACATTTATTGGTCAGAGGTTCGTATGTTACATCGTCAAAAGTCAGTTTTCAAATGTTCTTTAAAATGTTACATGTACTTTATCATAAATGTTTGTTGTTTGTTCATTTACCAGTAATAATTGATTGTTCCCCGGCAAGTAACTTCTGAGAACTGACATGAATAGGAGGACAAATGATTGCCAACATATCTGTTGTCAATTCGTCATGTAGACCATTAAACCAGATACCTCTTGGATAGAGTATTTTATTAAACCTATAATATTATACATTAAATATGTATTTCATCCAAAGTTTTGGTTATTTTGATTTGTTTTAAATACTTTCCGTCACAGTATTTTTCTGCCTGTACTTCAAAGTTAAGTCCACAGTTATGGTAAACAGCGTACCATATTATTTACTGTCACAGTAATTACAATTGTTCGTTTTGCGTTTTCAGTTTGAATATTTTCTCCTAGATTCTTCAACGGACGCAGTTGAACAGATAGATTCAATTCATATAACAGTGCCTTCCTCGCGTCAGGGCTCAAGGTGATTTCTGTTTGTTTTTACTCTACTTTTATTGTTGAATCAATATTATGCAGTTACAAACGTTATAATTTTTCTACTGTATAAAAATGTATCGTGCTTATGGGTTAAAAAAAGCTCTTGGACTGTTTATACACGTATTTCCATTCGACTTCAGGGTCAATATGTAAATGACCTGGTTTATCGGAAGGGGATCTGACTGCGTTTTGTGTGCTTAAGTCTTGCGCATGGATTCTTTACTAAAACATTACAGTTTCTTTCCTATGAGAATTCCGAAACGAGCTTTCGGATATGAACTATATAAAACATGCAGCACCACATCTAACGAGCAGTTCACAAACGGTTTGTCGAAATAATTTGTTGACCTTTCATGTGGTTAATGAGATACACCCTGTAATCAGTCTATTTACCAAGAAGCTCAATTATTCCATCTGGAAGCAAAATAATTTAAACTAAATTAACAGAATCAATTGATTTACAGACTACTAGGGCAGATTGTGGACAGTCTTGATAACCTTATTGATGAGTGGTACCCAGGATTGACCTGCATTGATCCGATGATGGGACAGGAGGTTCTAGAAATACTGGCACCATGTAGTCAATGTAAAGGTAAAAATACAATAACGATGATATGTTAAAAAATTCAGTTATGCGATGGGAGACACATTAAGGCATGATGGATCATGAAAAATAGAAACCTGAATATAGATGTGTGTCTGGTAAATCTTATTGCTGACATTTCAGCAATTATTCTCTTTTGTTTGGCTATTTCATTTAACTTCAATAGATGTTTATAATTTGTTCTGATTATAATACTTTGACGTGATTAATCGGAATGGAGCATTAACCATTTACTTCATCCATGAGTAACGGCTCCCGAAATTTTAATAAAAACGCAGAGAAATAAGTTCCCAAATGAAGTCAGTCCTACATACCTTACCAAATACTAAAGTAAAGTTGTTTTAGTTCCCAAACAGACAAAAATGAAACTGGTTATTTTAAATATTTCTTATTTGACATTTTAGCCTAGAACTAGATATAAAGAAAGATTAAATTGATTAACATGTTCTCTTTTTCTTCTTCTAGATAGCCCATACATGTTTACAATACGAGAGCTGAGGACCGTTGCCTCCAAGCAGGACTTTGTACACTGTCCATCACATGAAAATGATATCCATATTGGAGAAGTAGTACGTTTTATGTTTATTATTATGTCGCGACATATTTGTAACTACTTTTCACAAATCCATTAAAAATACAACTGGCATCGGTATCAAGATATTGCAAGGCATGAAGAATGTGTGGTTTGAAAATGAAATCTTGGTATTGCTTCAGATATTATAATTGGGATATGCTAGTGTTATATCTGATTTCTTGGTGTGATCATCATTAGTTTCAAATTAATTGACATATTTATTTTAGGCCCCAGATCTTGTACTCGGTGATTTAGAAGATGAATTAAAACTGGACAGTAGTGAGTTTATTTTAGAAGAAAGGTAAATTATCTATATTATGCTAGTAATCTATTAAAAATAGTAATTTCACTTGCTCCTGACAGGTCTTGTCTTCTTTAATCTGATTGTTATGACCTATAAATGTGTCGGTGTGACGTTAAACCCAACAACGCAAACAAATTAATCTGATTGAAAATATTTTTTGCAAAGAACTGTGAAAATGAATTTTGTATGACTTAGTTTCTTAGTAAATGAAGGATTCTTAAAAAGAATATCTTGACTGTCATAAAAGAAATATGAAGATAAAAAGTACAATACGTTATCTAATTTAGTCTTCGAAATTGCAGTAGACAAAAGCATTTTTGGAAGTTGCATTTAAATTATTCAGGATGACTTAATTGATGAAGTAAACTTTCGCGAAGCACAAGCTAGATTAAGTGTATCTACGAGTCACCATAGTAATAAATCTGGATGCAAAACGAACCGTAAAGATAACGCCATTTCAAGACAATATCTTACCAATTTGCTGAAGATTAAACAAACCACAGATAGATACATGTTGTATTAATATCATAATGTGTAAGAAGAGATAGCAGCAGATACGCGGAATGATAACAAATATTTAAAGCATTGCAAAATTCCAGAGTGGAGATTTGGTTTAATTTTTCCTGACAATTACTCTGTTTTAATTGGTGTTCATATTTAGGAGACTAACTTATTGTTTTAGCTCCGACAAACAACTTGGAGATGGAAGTTTTGGTGATGTATACAAAGCCACGTACAAAAACAAGGTTTGCTTTTTACCATAAAAAAAGATTCACTTATAAGTGACATAATTGTTTATGTAAATAATGTCATATATAAGTCTTAAATTTAATCTGTGCCAGATTGTATTTAATCTATATAGAAACGAAATAAATAAGTTGTAGGTTTCCTCGGATTACTGCAGAAATTCTTTTCAAAAAGCGGAAGACGTTTAAATAACTTTTTAAAGTAAAATATGAACGTTAATAAAATATTTCCAATTTGAAGAATGTTTTTGCTAAAATACAAGTACACCAATACTTGATAATTTTTATCATATAAAAGTTTGCGAATAGTAATTTATTTTAACTATCGTACGACCCTGAATTTATTTCTCTATACTTGATTGAATTCCTCATTGCTTACTAAGAGTCAACATTTGAAATTACAAAACTATTTACTTGTACATATATGCATATTTGTTTTACCAATGCTATTTTTGACAGGAGGTGGCAGCTAAATTATTTAAAGAGGTAGCAGATGTTCACGCTTTGACGATGCTCAGGCAAGAGGTTTGAACGCCATTTTATCAAATTAAATTTATAACAATTTCACAATTGAACATAGAACTTGCATGGCTTATCTTAAACCTTTGACTTGGTTAGCATTAACACGTTAAAGTTGCATAAGGCTTAATATTTTAAGATGGAAGCAGATAAAGCAGCTGTCCAAATAGATGTTAAGCATATTGGATGGTCAGAAAAGAGCTACTTTCAATATTGCAAACGGAATTATACCGTTAGAACCATAAAATGAGGTGGTCAGAACAATAAATCGACTAAACTTTCGACTGTATTAACTCGTATTCAAACTGTAGTTAGTTTTTGAGAAAACAGTTATTGAAAGTAAGATTTGAAAAAAAAATCGATGTATTTCATGTTCAAAAAAGATGTGTCAACCACGATTTATTCAAATGTATTACGAACCTTAAATATTAACAAGTTAAGCTAAAGGCCACCGTTACGCGTGTTATGGTACTAGATCTATTTTGATTTTCTCATGCATGTAAATTAAATCTGACAGTGAATTGATATAAATGATAGAGTATAGAAAAGGATTTTCCATAAAGTAGTAATCATTGTTTGATTTTATATATCTCTTTCATTACTAACAAAGGCTACAATAATACGGTGTCTGAAACATCCGAGCGTAGTATGTATGGTAGCCGTTGGCATCCGACCGCCGGTAATTCTAATGGAGCTGGCCCCATATGGAACACTCGGACACCTGTCAAAGCGAGAACACAAACGGGCTCTTCAACACAGAATAGCTTTACAGGTAGACTGTATTTGTTTGTTTGCTTTGTTGGTGCTGATATCTTTTTCATGGCAGAATTTGCGTTATTACGTCGGATGATATCATACTGTACTGCCCATATAGAAAAAAGAAATCTTAGTATGCCACAAGTGTATGACATCTTCTCTACAGATGTAATTTTCAACATAGCACATCTTTACAGATAGTCCCATACTTGATTTTTGGCTCTCGAAAAGATCGCGAATATTACGATACAGCCAATTCTGTAATGGAGAATCGGGCCCTTGGTATCGGACTATGCATTCAGGTCTGTTTCCATTTTACATCGATCTAGCTGAATCAGATGATTGATTTGTTGAAGAGATTTTTGCAGATGCCTTGGACCTTTTTTAATTTTTTATGATTACAATCACTTGTTGTTTGCTTTTATGGACTTCCTAATAAACATTTCGCTGCAGGTTGCTGAGGGTTTAATGTACCTTCATAACATAATGATCATCTTCCGAGACATGAAACCAGAAAATGTGCTCATCTTTAGCACTTCTTTAGACGCTACGGTAAGTGTTTATAATATAATGTTGTCAATTTATTTGTTAGGTAGACTGTTGAATACATCTACATTGTTTTTAAAATTTGATCCTTATACCTTCGCTTGATTATCTCTAGAAAGGGGGATAAGTCTGAAGAAGTTTTCAGTTAAGATAGCTTGCAAGCATCGTAGTAATAGTGCAGAATTGAAATCTTTTGTCTCTAACTACTGTAACAGATCAATGCAAAGATATCCGATTACGGTATAGCTAGAGTGACAACGCTCCAAGGTCAAATGTCACAGGAAGGGACACCTGCATTCAGAGCACCAGAAGTTATAAGAAAAGAAAATTACTCATTTAAGGTAAGCTCATGTGCCTACATGTTTAGATTTTAACATACACTATAAGTTAAATAAAGAAATGGTGCCTTGGACTGGTATCTGCAAATACAATCTTGTAGTAGACCTTTTTGTCGAATGTTCAGAAATGACATCAGATATGATATAAACTAAGGTGATATATTTTTAGCATTCCGTCGATGAGCTTAAATATAGTTTTGCTACCACAGACTACCATTACCTAGTATAAAATGAAACTATTTAGCAAACATCGTTTTGCCCTCTAACATTAAATATATTTTCACAACTGTAATTTTAAAAAGGCTGTACTGATATATTTAGGCCGACATTTACTCATACGGTTTGACGATGTATGTTATGATGACCAAGAAGCATCCATTAGACTACATGGATTCTCGAGGTGAAATGGACAGAGCGATTGCCGAGGTAAGCTTCACTTCGTTTTTCATTCTTTCCCGCTCTGAGACATGATATTGTTACTTCTGGTTAATAAAACGTGCAGGACTACCTTAACCGCAGAGAAGAATTTCATAAATCTTCCGTCAATTACCAATTTAATCACAACGATGTAACAGCGCACAACACGGGTCAGTACCACAGGCATGGGTCCAGTGTATATTTTTTGTTTAATATAAAAAACACCTTTTTTTACACAATTAACCTTTTATATGTTAGTCAAATGAAAAAAAAATCGATGACAAAAAATCCGGTCACAGTGTCATATACATTGAAAAGGTGAACTATGCGAGCGTAACGCTATGGGAAGCTACTCGGCAAACTTGTAGAACATTTCAAAATCGGAGTTTATATACTTGCAGCCGCTACCTGCATGACTGCACCTCCGAAACATTTAAAGCCTTCCATAAATACTAAACTGACCCCATAAATTGCCTTGAAATACGCAGCACAAGTCTCAGGAGCGAAATATTTCAAATATCACCGGCGATTTCAGCTGCCAAACGAAGTGATAAAAACCAGGAACACGTCCGCAATCCGGATTGAAATCACCGGGGATAACTGAAATATTTCGCTCGTAGAGACTTTTACTGTGTTTTTCAAAAAAAAAAAAAAAAAAAAAAAAAAGAAAAGAAAACGTACAGAGGGCACAACTCCGGTTGTTGCTTCCAAGGTCAAGGTCACATTTTGAGGTCGAAACTCAAATAGCTCAAATTTGTGTCCACTCTATATCTTCTTACAACTGGAAAGATTTTTATAAAACTAAAACCTCCTGAAAATGACATGCATAGGGTACAACCTAAGACAGTAGTTTCAAGTTCAAGGTCAAACTTGAAGGTAAAAAATATGAGCACAACATTTTCTTTTCCCTGTGCTAAAGCGGCGTCTGAGAATATTATTCACCTTTAGAGGTAGCTCCAGTCGAAAGGGCACAATGTTTCTTTCATTCTTTACATTCCTTAGAGCCCTAGCCACAAGACGCAATCAATATCCTTTAGGTTATTATACAGTAAAAAACCCACTGCTTTCCTCTGTGCCAGACCATTCCGATTTAACTGTCGACAATGAATTTGTCAGAATGTTTAAATGTCTGATTGTTTACATTTAGGGAATTACAATACCACAGCCTGATAGCGACAGAGTGTCACCAGTAATATGGCCAGATATGACAACTATAATAATGAGTTGTCTATGCTATGAGCCTGAGGAAAGACCACATGCTGAAGAGGTGTGGGAAGCTCTACGTCGACCAGAGGTTGTAAGTCTGAAGAGGCATATACCTGTGTCAAGGTCAACTACAGTGGAGTGCTTATGCGTTGAGGTAAAGAAGAATAAAGCAATTCACAAAGGTCTAAGTTATCTGAAATGACCCAGATTTTCTGTAACAGTCCCAAATCCTTTCTTTCTGTACATGTGTTAGCATTTGAGTTTATGCAAAAAGCCTTAAACTGACTTAGGTGTTAATATATTCAGATGTTATTTTTCTTTTACTTATCTTCGGGTGTGAACACTGTAATTACATTACATGAATGGTGTTCGTGGATTTGTTTATTCCAGGACGACGTATACTTTGCCGGAAAGAAAGATTTGAGACTCTGGATAGCAAGTGGAGATTCTGAAACTTTCCAGTTGTCCTATAAACTTGTCAGTGACCATTCTTCTGAAACAAAAGTATGTTACTAATTTTTGTTCTATCTAAAACAAAAGAGATGTTTGAAAAATAGCACTTGTAGGTATTCTGTCGTTAATGTGTTGACACACGTCTTGTGCACTTTTCTGGCTGTATACACTGCTTTTTCTTTGACCTGAAAAAGTACTATTTTTACAATGACTGTGAAACACTGGTTTTATGCGTTCAAGAAGTTTTGTGTTATTTCACCAAAGACTATCATATTCCTTATTTTGCAGTAATGAGTTCAGCGTTTGACAAGCATAGATATTTGAAGATTTAACTACGTCTTTTATACCTGCTGTTAATTGTACCTTAAGAGGTATTATGCTGGTGTTAATGTGTTGAAACACGTCATAATGCACAATTCTTTGACTTAAAAACATTAAACTGTATATATTTACTGCTAACAGCTGGTTTAATACGTTCTAAAAGCAACTTTATGTCCATTTATCAAAGACTTGTATTCCTCAGGGTCAACTCTTCAAGTACGGTCGTATATTATGCATGGAATCTCTCGGTGATCACCGTCTTGCTCTTGGTACACAGGTTGGGAAGGTCTGGGTTTTTGACACGAGTAAATGTAATCTTTTACATGCATCGGCACAGCTGAAAGATTCTGTTTTGAGTCTGAAACATGTAAAAGGGTAAGTTCACATAGGAAGAAATTTTGTAACTTCTAACTTGGATGCTGTATATCAATACTGAATAATGTTATTAGGCTTGCCAGTTTTTAGGATGAGTGTAAGTGTGTTACATGGGAGCATTCGTGCAAGTGTACATTGTACAATAAAAAACAGCATAAAATATAGTGCTTTCAGTGATCTAAGTCATTGAAATATATTTGAATTAATCCGCCATTTTTAAGTAATGGCGATATAAACAAGTCAGTTTAAATGGGGACGTTTTAAATTATTTTATATAGTATTGTAGGATACTATGATACATGTCTTCTTTGTATAAAAAACAAATAAACACTATTGAAAACAATGTTTCTATCACATTATGTTGAAATAATAAGGTAAATCGCTCACTGATAATCGTCCATCATAGGTATCATAGGCTTATCAGATTATGTTGAAATGACAAGGTAAATCGCTTATCATATGTTTTGTTACCTCCCCATGAGTGATGCATAGTTTTTCCTTATGTGCCGACTTAATCGTAACAAGTCCAGAAATCTTTTTAGAGAAACAAACATTTATAGCATACACTTTTACTACCCACAGTCTAACTCTAAAAGGACATGAAATAGTGTTGTTTTCTCAAAAACATATTTACGCATTTTCTAGGTAGTATTAGTTATAAAAAGTACATGAACTTTACCTTAGTTATCAAGTAGTTTGATTTAGTAGTAGTTTTGTCCGTTCTACGTTAACTTTGGTAGTTATGAAAATGTTTTGTTATTTCATTCTAGTACTACATTGAAAAATATATTTGACCTAAATTGCAACAGAACAGAATGAAAAATAGATATTTTAGAGACATTCAAATATACATTTAAAAATTTTAGACATGTCGAGTGTCTTCTACAAATAATAATGTGTTTACTGTTTGAGGCAAACACAGCAGCCTCTGTAAGAAGCGCCTTCAACCTGTGTAGAAAGCTTCTCCTTCTTATGTAAAAACGTCTTCAACTTGTGTAAAAAGTGCGTCGCCTACTTGTGAAGAAAGCCTCATCTACTAGTTTAGATAGCGCGTCGCCTACTTGTGAAGAAAGCCTCACTTACTAGTGTAGATAACGCGTCGCCTTTTTGTAAAGAAAACGTCGCCAACTTGTGTAGAAGTTTTTATTTTAAATTTTGCTACCGTTATGAAAAACATTGATCTGTGAAGTATAAAAATAAAAGTTCGTTTAAAGAGTGGGAGTAATAAAATACATGTCTAGTTAAAAGATACTTTCACAAATAAAACTTGTATCTGTAAATGTATTTTGCATTCAGGGATATCGAAGGTGGAGTTTTACTAGCTGGTCTAGCAAATGGAAAAGTCGCTATATTTCCTTTACAGGAATTACTACAGGTAATAAACGTAAACTGCTCACTGTTGCTTCTTGCGTAGAAACATGCTTTATCTAACATCTATTGCATGCAAAATATGTATATGGACTTTATGGGTATTAACAATATATGACAGTTAGAATATATTCTCTTTTTTATATTTTAATAGTAAATGAACGTAGCAAAATAACCGAATTCGGTTTAATTCTTTATTATTTTCTGCTTTTTCTTTCATCTCTTAATACGTCAAACCCCTTTGACTGTTTTGCTCTGCTTTTATTTTTTCTTTGTTTACATATCCGTGGGTCGACGTTGCAAATTGATTGGTAAACGTCCCTGGCTTTGAATAACTTGCTCCTGACTCCTGTAGATTCAGCCTCGCTTTGGGTGTAGAATATTTTTATGTAAGGAAGTCATCTAGCTTGCCTATGGAAGTTTTGATGGTTCTGCCTAGGTGTATTAATGCCTGGATGAGCACTGCAGACTTTATCAACAGTTAAATCTGAACTTCATCATATGATCCATAATTGTATCGTCATGACGTTAATTTTGACAGACTAAAACAATCGTCAACACATCCATAAATACACTGCTATAGTGTCTGACTCTTAAGAGAGATATATTATTGGCGCAGTCAATTACAGGAAATTTATCCTTGATGTTTTAAATTATTTTTATATGTTTGTCTCGTGAATTTCCTACGCAGGATGGCGATGTAGATCCAATATGCCTGTACCCAGGATACGAACACGAGCCGGTGGTGTGTATGACGAAGCTAGGTCGCCGAATATTTCATTCTTGTGGTACAAGAATTATAGTGTTGAATACAACCAAAGGGAAAGGAATTGCCGTCGACAAAGAAATTGAGACGTCAGATTCTAGGTGAAGTTAATGGTTTAAATATTTTGTTGTTGTTGATCGAAATAAGCTGTTGATGACACGTGGCTTTTTTACCCGTCCAAAACGTCTCTCTCTCATTGTTACTCTCCGAGACTTTGCGGCAGCGAACATTCAGTATACTCGTGTTCTTATATATGAGATGTTGTTGGAGTTAAATGTACTGAAATACCTTTGCGAAATGATCGCACTTGTAATTAATGCTACACAGGAATACCATAAATTGTTATTTTAAAATTTGTATCCAGCAACGTTAAAAGAAAAGCCATGCAGATGATTTCAGTTTACAAATATCTAATCTTCAATTTCAGGGATCCGTCGTGTCCACCTATTTATACACTAGCAGTATTGAAGGGACATATAATATTCTCAAGAAAGTCCTCATCAATTGTAGAAATATGGGATGCTTCAAATCAGAAAATTCAGAATCAGTTTGGTGTCGAAGAAAAGTTTGGGTAAAAAACCTTTAAAGATTACTATTTTTTTCACTAAACTTTACTTGTAGTGATGCCGTTGATAATATATCCTATAGGGGGCCTCCATGCCCGAGTGGTTAATGTCACTGACTTTGAATCACTTGTCCCTCATTGATATGGGTTTGAGCCGCATTCGGGGTGTTGCATTTTCATGTGAAGGAAACCACCCAGCTGGCTTACGGAAAGTCGGTGGTTCTACGCAGGTGCCCGCCCGTGATGAAATAATACACTGATGGGTACATGGGGTCTGCCTCCACCATTAAAGTTAGAAAGTCGCCATATAACCTATAAGTGTGTCGGTGCGACGTCAACCCAACAAAAACAAAAATCAGATAATATATTCTCAATAATATTGTTTTGCATATTGTCTGTGGTCGGTTGGTAAACCATTTGGTTTCTGATCAATAACATAAAAAGCTTGGACTCGTAATAGCGAAATTTCATAGAATTGTTGCCTATGGTCATTAGATGACCACTATTGTTTTTTGGAATAAGTAGGTCGAGGGTCAAGGTCACAGGGCCCTCCGGTCTATAAATAGTTTCAACATATTAATAACTTGAGAACGATTACGATTTGACCTACAGTCCAAAAGCTTTGTAGGATGATTTACTGCCCCAATTTTTGTTGGGATCAGTAGGTCAAGGTGAAGGTCTTAGTGATATCAGAATTTAAAATTACACAGGACATCATGGGGGCAAAGGTGTTTTACAAACAGCTCTTGGTTAATATGGTGCGAGTATTTTGACATTTGGCCAATGTGGTTAAACAGTTAAGATCACTTACTAAGAGCCAGTTGTTCTTCACCACGATGTGTTCAAACCCGACGAAGATTCAATCCATAAAAACTTTTTGCGTATATTCCATACTTCCTAGAGAAGCATACATAAATAAAAAAAGACTTGCGACAGTATTGCGTTCAACCCTCGACATAGTCTTCCTTAACGATTGCGTATACACGGGTATTCAGTCTAAATATAAAGACCTTTTTAGACTCAATCGTCCACCCGATCGAAGGAAACATGTTATCAAACTACTTTTCAGAATACCAAAGACGGAAGCCCGGGTAACAGCATTATCAGTTGACAGTACGTCGCTTTGGATAGGTACCCATGGCGGATATATAGGGGTGATGGATGTGAAAACACTCAATGTTATTGCGTTAACTCATCGACACATGAGGGCCGTACGGAGTCTCGTACATGTCAAAGATAAAGGTATAATACGTGAATTAAGAACTTCACTCATTAATTTCATCAGGCAATATTTCTCATTTGTAGTAATACAGTTGAAACTCAATATCTCGGACTCGCTGAACTCTCCCAATGCTGAATTCCGGATCGAAGACATTTTCATGTCCTATCTCATTTTAAATCGAATTTCGGTTATCTTGAAGTAAAACGTTTCGTTCTTGGAATTCGAGATAACGAGTTTCATATCAAGTGTTTGTGAATAAATATGTGAATAAGAATACAATATAAATGTACGTAATAGTAATAGCAAAATAGAAATGAACATTAGACAAATGCTTGGCGTCATATTTCAGGCTCCAGTCGCAATAAAATCGTTTTCAGTGGAGGTCTTGGATTTAAAGACATTGGAAACTTCGCAGCACAAAAACGTAAGTTTTTCATAAGCCTTTGCTATTTAACATTTAGTGTGAAAAAAAAAACATACTTACAACACAATTTTACGAATTGAATTTGAGCTTAATTTCATGTTCTGACAAAACAATAAAATAAGAGTTGAAAAAAAGCTCTGATTAATATACATATGCGTATACTTTTTAGGTATTTGAAGTAAATATAATTATTTAAGCTACATGAATGTTTTCTCAAAAGGATCTTACTGTGTGTTATCATTAATGAAGCAAGAAACTTAGTAATTGGCTATGATATATTCGACTAAAGTAGAACAGAAGAGTCAACGGTAATACTTGCAATCTAATGTGAAAATATTAAGTCAGAAAATACAATGAAGTATACAACACATCTAACGCCCCGTAGCACCGGGTTCAGTAAAATTACAGTAAAGCTCAGTAGACGCCATGATCCTAAAGGACAAG
The DNA here is from genome assembly GCF_021730395.1 of Mercenaria mercenaria. Taxonomy (NCBI): domain Eukaryota; kingdom Metazoa; phylum Mollusca; class Bivalvia; order Venerida; family Veneridae; genus Mercenaria; species Mercenaria mercenaria. The sequence continues at coordinate 64,300,991 of NC_069373.1, forward strand.
AAATGCAAAATCAGCAGAAGTTTAACAAATAATACAAACAAAACACAAAGAAAACGTTTCCAAATGTACTCTGAAAATATACATATACCGAATTCGTCATATTTTGGCAGTTATAAACTATTTCTCTTGCTTGAATTACAGAGAAGTCATATATTTGATCTAGTTTACACCTTATATAAATACATATATCTCGAGGCATAGAGTGTTTTCCGTGCGTGCTTAATTTAGCTTTTAAACCTATTTAGTAGTTTGCAGTGAAAATTTGAAATTATCATAATTTGTGTAGCCAGTAGACAACGTTTACTTATAATGTGTTCGAAACTTCTTCTTTATTTTGAAATTCTGATAACGTAAATCAAAAACGAAGATCCCTTGGTGCCGTAGAATTCAAGAAAACAAAATAATAGCAGTCTCGATAGTTTGAAACATTCAACACTATTCATGTCCCTTAGTTATATATAAATATTAAATGGACACCACTATTTGAAAAGACCGGAAATAAAGCAACAAATACCTTGATATATAACTAAAATTGTATGAGTATTGGATCGTCGGCAGTTAAGTACCAAACAAGTAACAAAAACAGTTTATGTTTCTTACGATGTAGCAGAAAGTGCCCGTAATTATCTATTTCATTCGCGTAGGCCAGGAATTGACAGTTACGGTTATAAATGGTGTTATTAAAGATCAGGACGAGAATATTCACTTCCTGTATTAAATACATCTAATAGAAGGACAAACTACAATACTTCTTTCGTGAAACGTTGTAATATATAAGGAGCAATCATAGATAATCAATCTACCTGATTTAATAAACGGCTTTTAACGTTGTATGACCTAAATTCTGTCGGTGTGACTCTAAACCCAGCAAAAGCAGAAATTCCCGAAGCAAAAGAAATGAGCCGCGCCATGAGAAAACCAACATAGTGGTTTTGCGACCAGCATGGATCCAGACCAGCCTGCGCATCCGCGCAGTCTGGTCAGGATCCATGCTGTACGCTAACAGTTTCTCTAATTGCAATAGGCTTTGAAAGCGAATAGCATGGATCCTGACCAGACTGCGCAGATGCGCAGGCTGGTCTGGATCCATGATGGTCGCAAAGCCACTATGTTGGTTTTCTCATGGCATGGCTCATTAATTAAGACGGTGTATCAGTAAACTGAATTGTGCATGTTATCTTAATGACAAGCGTGTTTCTGTTTATTGAAATATATTTATATATTATCTACAATTTTCAGATCAATTTGGATGAAACAGTTCCAAAATGATTAACAAAACACAAAAGCCCGCTTTTAGTTATTATTTCACATTAAAGATATATAATTGTTATAATCCCTTTGCCATATGTCTTATTAATTTCCAGCATAGTTTAGCTAAACGTAACTAACTTAATTTCGCTAATACAGTATGTTGGGGAAATTTTGTTTTATTGAGCAGTTGAACAAAATTACTCGTTACGCTTTTGTCTGATTATGTTAAATGAAAGATATAAATCTTCCTTCTCCTAGTAAAAAGCAAATTATAATGACTTATTAACTGATGAATGAATATGTTTAATGTAAATAAATTGTCGTTTTCAATTTTAAAGTTATAAGACAAAATGAATTTTCTGTATTTTTATAGATTCTGTTTTAGCTATAAACTAGCTATACATACATACATACATACAAATATGCATACATACAGTGATGCAGTTCAGATTATCAGCTATAAAGATGATATGTATGGGTTTAAGTCATACCAGATACTGCAAGAACTGTTTTTACATGCCGAAGTCATGAAGTGCTCGGAGAACATCGGACTTGGACTATAACGTGTAATCTATTTATCGTAGATCATAGATCAGGTTAAATGTTTATAGTTTTCAGTAAAACCATAGTTAAAACAAGCTATTGTATTTTTTCAGAGGATATGTGCGGCTGTGTTTTAGTGTGGGACTCGGAATTTCCTCAGTATTCTAAAGCTGTCGCCGACTATGAAAGGAACAGGAGAGCGTTGCATTCCTCAGACTCTGAACAAATAATATATAAACGCAGTGGATCTCAGTCATCTCAAGGTGGAGATGAATCTGTCACCTAGAAGAGTGTGTTACATAAAGGCAGAATGGACCTAGTGCAATCAAGAAATAGCTTTGTAATACAACAATGTATTTATACGGCATTGTATATGGCATTGTGTGTAAGGAGAGACTCTGTATAATGTAATATTGTTAAGCATTGACTTATTCTAAGCATGAGATAGACTGGAGACATGAAACACGTATTTGTGCATTCTTTCGTGACAAAGAGCATATCCGTGCACTAACTCACAGCTTGTGTTTTTCTTTTCAGGTTGATTTGTGCATACAATTATTCTTGTTAACATTCATATTGTCTGTCTGGGAATTAATTCACCTTTCTTAATGACCTGTCAAACTAAAAAGAGATTAAACAGCCGGTATCTGTCAAGCTTATAATTATCATACAAAAATTGTTGCGTACAAAGCTTCTTTCATTTGTGTTAATACTGTAATTTCGCAAACATGACTGCGTTATATGCTTGTATATAGTCAATAAATGATATTTTATTAACACATGTTTACATCTAAGGATAGTACATCAATTATGTATTTTATTACATAAAGTTATGTCCATCAAGTTATACTGAAGAGAGAGTAAACGTTATAATTGACACTTACAGCAAAATTTTTGGCTTTTTAGAAACATCAGAAATCCAAAATATACTGTACTTTGCATGGTAATTGTTTCAAAAACCCACTCGAATGAAAAAAATTCAATAGTTCCATGGTGTAATGTGGTTGAATTACGAAAGTTCATTGCTTTTTGTAAAATTCGATCGTTGGTTTAAATCTATTTTGAAATGGGATAATAGTTGTATATCGTCTGTTCATTTTTTGATCAAATACTCTGCTTATTGATGACGATGAATATTAAAATGATGAATATATATTTATATCGTACCGTTTATTGATCAGTATCTACGCAGAGACGATAGAGATTAAGATGGCGTCAATAATGATTGTTACATATATATATCGTACCGTTAATGTATTGATCAATGATTCCATGGGCTGATGCAATTGAGATTAAGATTATGATAATAATGATGTTAAATATATAGTACCGTTTAGGTGTTGATCAATAATTCCATGGGCTGATGACGATGTCCAGAGATTAAGATGATGATAATGATTATGGTTACATATTTATATCGTATCGTTTATATGTTGATAAATAATTCCATGGGCTGGTGACGATGAAGATTAGGATGGCGATAATTATGATGGTTACATATTTATATATATATCATTTATGTATTGATCAATAATGTTGTTGGCAGATGACGATGAAAATGAAGAATATGATAATAATGATGATTACATTTTTATTCTAGTGTTATTGTTATCTTTGTTTTTGCTCTGAACCAAACATTGTTATATGTTATCAGAATGGCTACTGATTCTAGTAAAATATCGTTGTTGTTTTCTTATTTTTTTCATTATAATACATTCAACAATTGTTCAAGTTTTCTGGTTCTGCATTGGAATACATGGCAACTATTTTAGTTAAAACATAGACAACAATAGCCTCCATACCAAGTGGAACTGTTAAAAGTCTGGCAGAACCACGAAGAGAAGATCTCGTGACCTGAACAACAAGCGTTTCCGTGTATTCAGTGTTTGCAGATAAACACTGCACCTCATACCTCAACAAAAAGTATGGTTCGTCACCCGAAAAACAAGGGTTCTTTGGAACAAAGGTTGAACCAGTGAAGTTAAAACATTAGGAAAGTAGAAAGCAGGAGTGGAAGTAGAAATAGGCTTTGTAGACAACCGAGGTGGCGTATGAATGCGTACCTTTGGTATAGTACCAGTGCTAATAATGGGCCAATTTATCAATCATAAATTTGAGGGGTCTAGTTGCCGCTGCTGTAGATGCAGGTTTATGTTTTGAAACCAATTAATATCGTTCCCCAATATGTTTAAAATAGATTCCATTTCCGCAGTAACTTTCTTACTAACATCGTTAATACTACCCTGGGTAGTTTCTTTATCATTAGAAACAATATTCAAAAACAGACTTCAAAGTCGAAATCAAATTCAGAATTCCTTTATATGCATTTAAAGTATGCAAGTGTCCATAATTCACAAAACAATATTCACTATATTTCACTACGTTCGTATGCAAGAGAGTAGAGGGACTACATATATCGGGGCTTCAAATATTCAAGGCACAGTCACGTGGTTCTGGGACGATCTGTGTATGAAAAGAATTGGAACCACTGCCTTACCCTTGCATGATCGTAAGAGGCAACTAATAGGGTCTTAACACTTGGTTTTGCAGTAACTCTGTGATTCCAGCAGGTATCCAAATTTTGATTCCATACCTCATGTTTTTATTTCGATGTAAATGAGATGTGGAACCAAAATTTGTAGTCTTGTTTGGCGCCATATAACCTATACTGTGTTGGTGCGCCGTAAAACCCAAATAAATAAATAAGCAATATCTGTTATGCGCTATCACATAACAGTACCACAAATATCAAGTATCAACAGTACTGGTGCACTGTATACATATTATAATGATAAGTATCCCCGCCTGTCACACAGGAGACCGATGTTTAATTCCCCGTCGGGGAGCCATTGTAACCGGGCCGACCAGGGTTAGTAATCAGAAGACTGTCGGGTCACAGTTTATGTTTCTTCGTCAAAACAAACACACTACAAAGCATGAAAACATGTATCATATATAAAAACATACATAAGACTTTATAGGAAACATTTAAAACAAATTCCATTAAAACAAAATAAAAATATCACAGAAGTACGATCATACTGTAAAGATTATTAGTTAAATATAAACAAATCGAAAACAGTGTTTCTATCACATTGTGTTGAAATAATAAGGTAAAATGTTCACTGGTAATCGTAATCGTCCTTCATAGGTATTACAGGTTTATCAGATTATGTTTAAATAACAAGGTAAATCGCTCACCAATTACCGTCAAGCATATGTTTTGTTACCTCCCCGCGAGTGATGCATATTGTTTTTCCTAATGTGACAACTTGTTCACAAGTTCAGAATTTTTTTAGCGATGTTGCCTTCTTTGGAAACATAAATTTATAGCATACACTTTAACTACGCACAATCCAACTCTAAAAGGACATGGATTAGTTTTTGTTTTATTTCAAAAACATTTTTACGCATTTTTGTAATGTGTTTATAACTAATATCTAGGTAGTATTATCAACAAAATGTGCATGAATTTTACCTAAGTAATCTAGTAGTTTGATTGAGTAGTAGCTTTGACAGTTCTATGTTAACATTTGTAGTTATTTGAATACATGTTTTGTACTTTCATTCCTGTACTACATTGAGAAATATATTGGACCTAAATTGCTTAAAACAGAGCAGACTAAAAAATAAATATTTTAGAAATATTTAAATATATATTTGAATATTTCTAGATATGTAGTGTGTTTCCTACAAATATTAATATGTTTTTGTTTACGGAAACACAGCATTCTCTGTAAAAGCGTCTTCAATTTTTGCTCCTACTTGAATTGTGTAGAAAGCGCGTCGCCTATTTTTGTAGAAAGTGCCTAGAATGCTTTTCCTTCTTAAGAAGAATGCCTCGTCTACAAGTGTTGATAGCGCGTCGCCTTTTTGTATACAAGTTGTGAAGAAAGTTGCTTTTGCTTGTACAGAATGCGTCTCCTACACATGTAGAAAGTGTGTCCTTCTTGTTTTTGTTTTAAGTTTTGCTAGCGTTATGTTATGAAGAACATTAATCTTTGAAGTATCAAAATGAAAGTTAGTTTAAAGTGTGGGAGTAATAAAATACATGTCTAGTTAAAAAGTTCATTCTCGTGTATTCAGAGATAATACTTGTATCTGCAAATGTATTTTTATTCAGATTCAGGGATACCGAGGGTGGTGTTTTGCTTGTCGGTCTAGCAAATGGAAAAGTCGCTATATTTCCTTTACAGGATTTACTGCAGGTAATAACTTAAACGCAACTGTTTCTTCTTGCGTAGAAACAGTTACTTTATCAAACACGTATTGCATGTATAATTATTTCGTAGCCGAGTGTTAAGTACTATATTGCACCTTTATATCAATATTAAATGAACGTAGTTCTGTCATTGAATTCGGATTTCTTAAGTGCTACGTTTTATCAATATTATTTTTATTACAAACCTTCAAGGTATTCCCCCTTTACTGAAACACATTTTTGCAATCGTGAAAAGCTATGGAATCCCGGTGCGACATGCTTTTTGCGTCTTGCTATTTGCGTTTTGCTTTTTGCACCGGGATTCCAAATTGTGCAGTTATGTACATGTTCGAAAATACTACACCCAAAACGCAAAAAAATGCAACACGCAAAAAGCAAAAACCATGAAGCAAAACACGAAACACAAACAGCAAAAAGCAAGAATCAAGGCGCAAAAATACCAAAAATCAAAACGCTAAAAGAATAAAACATATTATATAGGGATTTCGTAAAATACAGCCGGTCTCACTGCTATAGAAATTTAAAATACTACCAATTCTATATTTTTAAAGATGCTTAACGTTGATGTCTTGTGTTGTTATACTTTCTGGTCCTTTGGGATCATCGAATCCATTCAACATATGTTTAATAGAGTTCCGCTTAGTCAGTGCTAGGGGGCGTGAGAGGTGTTGCACATTTCATTACATCTCTTGAACTGACTCAATCAAACCAAGTCTGCTGTTACTATTCTTGGTTGCATTTTTAGCTTCCAAATGATCTTTTTACAGATTTTATTATTTATAGCTATAGGCATATATTTAAAAAAGCAAACTAGCAAAAGACAAATAGCAAAACACAAGAGGCAAAATATAAATGCAAAAAGCAAAACGCAGAAAGCAAACAGCAAAAAGCAAACAGCAAAAAGCATGTCGCACCGGGATTCCATAAAAAGCAGATAAATAGTCTTCCTTTTGGTATCTATTGGAAACACTGATCAATGGCGCTGCCAAGAGAACTTCTGGACTGTCCCCTTTCTACATTCCAGTTTGTTTAGTTCTGCCCATTGTTTTCTCGTTTGGGGCAAACATATTACTTTATCTGGGGACCAAACGCCGCATTACATGGAATTACACGCCACAACTCGTGTATCATTGTTCCATGTGCATCGCCGTTTGAAAACATCTGCGGATGTCTCTAAATTGCTTTTTGTACTTTTAGCATGTGTAAATATTGAGTTCTGCTCAACCCGGGGCTAGAGGGCGTGGACGGTAGCATGCATTTCCACTCCCGTCCATGAACAGGCTCAATCAAACGGAGCCTGCAACATTTTCATTTTTTTTTGTGTTGAGCGACCTGTGAAGTTTCCACTTTCAATTTTATTACTTCTTTCCAGAAAGCATTTTCTTTAGCCTTGGAAATAAAAAAGTCACAGGGACTCGGATCAGGTGAATAAGGCGGGTGGTTTACAACTTCTACCTTTTCAGAAGCCAGAAATGTCTTAACAACCTCACACTTACGAGAGTAGGCGTTGTCGTGTGTAAGATTGACTCCTGAACATCCTTTGCTTGGACGTTTCCTATTGTAAAATTCTTTCACAGTCTTCATTACAGTTCTTGTAGAATAGACCATTGACTGTATGACAGGTGGACAAGGCACTTGACCGACTGGCCCACTAGAATTGAAGGAAAATGCGTACAACATCTTTTTCGAACTTACGGTTCTCTTGGCAATACATTGGCGTTTTTGATCTACTCGCTTCCATTGCTTATAATCAGCCCTTCCTCGTGGCTCACACATGTGCACCCAGGTAACGTCACCTGTTAGCAAGTTAGAAATAACCTGACTGTCACAGCCTTTGTATGTTTTCAACAGTTCCCGGGCCCATTTAAGGCCTTGTTTTTTTTTTGCTCCTCAGTGAGAAAATGAGGTACCCACCTAGCGCAAACCTTCCCTAGGTCCAAACGTTTTTTAGCATTGTTTGCCCACTGCCTTCTGATATGCCAGTTCAACTGGCTATATCTTTCTCTGATCAGCAGCGATGTTTGCCTTGGTACCAGAGGTTTTTGGGCCAACCAGAACGGATATCATCATCGACCTTTAAAAGCTTTAATCCACCTAAAACCTGTGCGCACTGAAATGGCCTGAGGTTCATATATACCATACAGTTCATCAAATATCTGCTCTATCTCTATCAAGCCTAATGCGGCATCTAATATAGTACGAATTTCAGTCTTGTCGTCAATTTTACAATGTGGCTAGTAAATTGGTCAGTGTATATGACTGCATGTATTCCAATTTGAAATAACTTGATCATTTGATAAGCAATTTGCACGAAATAAACGGATATCGTAAGCTATTGGGCACACCGTTCAAGTTTAATGAAGCGTTTTAAAAAATACATGGGAAAACTACGAAAGCCCGTTAGTGACTTTTTGCTGGACCATCGTATTTGAGAAAACAATTACTGGAAATATAATCTAACAAAAACTTGATATAAATTATGTTCATAACGAAAAAGTGTGACAGCCATATTTTGAACAAAGACATTATGAGCCTTTAAAAAACCTCGACTATTTTACGCTGCCTTTATTTGTTATTTGATTACATATCCGTGGACCGCCATAGCTAATTGGTAGAAGTCCCTAGCTTTGAATAACTTACTCCTGACTCCTGTAGATTCAACCTCGCTTTGGTTGTAGATTTTTTTCATGTAAGAGATTCATCCTTATGGAAGGCTGATAGTTCTACCCAGGTGTATTAATGCCTGGAGGTGCACGTTTAGTCTTTCTCCACAATTAAAGCTGGAATTCATCATATGACCTATAATTTTGTCGTGACGTTAAATGTAACAAACTAATACAATTGCCAACACATCCATACATACACTATTGTAGAGTCTGACTCTTAAGGGAGATGTGTACTTGGCGCAAAGCAATTCTTGTCCTTGATGTTTTCTGTTATTTTTATATATTTGTCTCTGAATTTCCTATGCAGAATCGCGATGTAGATCCAAAATGGTTGTATCTAGGAGACGAACACGAGCCGGTGGTGTGCATGACGAAGCTTGGACGCCGAATATTTCATTCTTGCGGTACAAGAATTATAGTTTTGAATACAACCAAAGGAAAAGAAAATCTCGTCGACAAAGAAATTGAGTCATCACATTCTAGGTGAAGTTGATGGTTTGAATATTTTGTTGTTATTGATCGAAATAAACTGTTGATGACACGTAGCTTTTTTACCTGTTGAAACGTCTCTTATTGTTACTCTCCTACGATTTTGCAGTAGCGAAAATATATATATGAAATGTTATTGGAATTAAATGTACTGAAATTCCTTTGCTAAATGTTCGCAGTTGTTATTAATGCTACACAGGAATACTATATATTGTTGTTTTTTTAAAATGTGTATCCAATTTAATCTTTAATTTCAGGAATCCGTCGTGTCCACCTATTTATACACTAGCCGTATGGAAGGGAAATGTAATATTCTCTAGAAAGTCCTCATCAACTGTAGAAATATTGGATGCGTCAAATCAGAAAATTCAGAAGAAGTTTGACGTCGGAGAAAAGTTTGGGTAAACAAGGTTAAAGTAACAATCAATGAATTTACAATTTTATTTTACTAATCTTTACTTGTAGTGATGCCGTTGATAAAATATTCTCAAGTTACTGTTGCCTTGTGAGTACTAAATAATTCATTATGCCCAATCTGCAGAAGATGAAATTAATACTGTTTTGTCTAATGTCTGTGGTCGGTTGCTAAAACATTTGATTTCCGATCAATTACTAAGAAAATGTTTGGTCTCAAAGTACAAAACCCCATGGAGTTGCCTATGGTCATTAGATGACCCCTATTGTTGTTTAGGATAAATAGGTCGAGGGTCATGGTCACAGTGCCATCGAAACTAAAAATAGTTTCCGCACAATTACTTGAGAACGATTTGGCCCACAGTCCAAAGACTTGGTAGGATCATTAACTGTCGTTAGTAGAGTGTCCCTATTGTTGTCAGGATCAGTAGGTCAAAGTATTTTGACATTTGGCAAACGTGGTTAAACAGTTAACATCACATATTAGGGCCAGTTTCAAACCTGACGAAGATTAAATCCCGTATCTTCCATACAGTCTAGAGAAGCACATGTGATTTTCCTTAACGTTGCGATAGAAGTGCGTATGCGGGGGTATTCAGTTTGAATGTAAAGACCTTTTTAAGACTCTTCCGTCCACCCAGATCGAAGGAAATGTTTAATTAAACTACTTTACAGAATACCAAAGACGGAAGCCCGGGTAACAGCATTATCAATTGACAGTACGTCGCTTTGGATAGGTACTCATGGCGGAAATATAGGGGTGCTAGATGTGAAAACACTCAGTGTTATTGCGTTAACTCATCGGCACATGAGGGCTGTACGGAGTCTGGTACATGTCAAAGATAAAGGTATAATACGTGAATTAAGAATTTGTTTCATTAACTACATCATGCAATATTTCTCCTTTGCATCTGTAGTAATACAGTTGAAACTCGATATCTCAAACTCGCTTATCTCTGAATTCCGGCTATCTCGGAGACATTTTCTACTCCTGTCCCAAAACACGTCATTTTAATCAAATTTTGGTTGTTAAACACTCTATCCCTTTGAATTCGAGATAACTAGTTTCAAATGTATGTGAATTAGAAAACTACAAATATATTTACATGCGAACTTGCATTTTAAATAAAATAAGACCTTTTTACATTTTAGCATAAAATGTACGCAATAGTAAAAGCTAACTAGAAATGAACATTAGACAAATTATTGGTGCCATATTTCAGACTCCAGTCGCAATAAAATCGTTTTCAGTGGAGGTCTTGGGTTTAGAGACATTGCAAACTTTGCAACACAAAAACGTAAGTTTTTTCATAAACCATTGCGTTTAAACATTTCTTATGCAAAACGTACTTAAAACACAATTTTACTAACAGATTTTGAGCTAAATTTCATGTTTTAGGTAAAAAATGAAATAAGAGTTAAAAAACCTTAGTAATATACATATGCAGATACATTTTGGATAGTATGAAGTTGATATAATTATTTAACGGTAAGCGGTGAATGATATCTCAAAAGGTCTTTACTCTGCGTTATCATTAATGAAACAAGAAACTTAGTAATTGGCTATGCTATATTCTACTTTATTACATACGCATTTTCAATCTCCGTTTACTTATAATGTAATCTCAAACGTCAATATTTTTCCATATTGACGTTCAAGTTTCAAATCGGGTGTTTGACGTCATTTGTGACGTCACTTTCATGTATGTCGTCGCGTTTAAATGTTCTTTAACGACGATATTTTGAATTTAACTTATTAGATTTGCATCGAGAAATATGCACGAGTTCTGCAGCGGAAATATTGCGCGACTTCAGGAGCGCAATATTATTCCGCGAAAGAACGAGTGCATATTTCTCGATACAAATCTAATAACCTATAAATAGTAGAACAGAAGAATCAACGGTAAAACTTGCAACCTACTGTGAAAAGTCAGGATAGAGCTCCTTTTAATATAGCAGTTTGAAATTTCTAAGACTTAGATGTTCTTAATTCCAATAAACATTTAAACACTCTATGCCTAGTGATATATGTTTTATATAATGTGTAAACTAGTTCAAATATATATTTGATTTCTCCGTATTTGAAGCAAGAGACACAGTTTTGTTTATAAATTGCCAAAATATGACGAATTTGGTATATGTATATTTTCAGAATATTTTTGTAAACGTTGTGTTAGTGTTTTTTACTTAACTTATGCCGATTTTGCATTTCTTGTCCTTTGGGATCATGGCGTCTATTGAGCTTTACTGTAATTTTACTAAAGCTGGTGCTGCTAATGGTCGTTAGATGTGTTGTATATTCCATTGCCTGTTATAAACATACACTGTCAAACTAAATCTATTATTACTTTGCTTGGTTGCCTCATGCTTCCAAAGGATCTTGCAGATTTATTATTAATTAGACGCTTAAAAATCAATATAGTTTTCCATGCAGAGTTTAGCTTTTAAACCCATTTAGGAGTTTACAGTTAAAATTTGAAATTATCATGATTTTAGTAGCCAGTAGACAATGTTTACTTACAATGCACTAATTTCTTCTTTATTTTGAATTTTTGATAACGTACAGTGAGTCGTAGAATTCAAGCAAACAAAATAATAGCAGTCTCGATAGTGTGAAACATCCAACACCACTCCTGTCCCTAAGTTATACATAAACATCGAATGGACACGTGTATTTGAAAAGACCTGAAAATAAATCCACAAAGACCTTGATATATAAGTAGAATTTTACGAGCATTGAATCGTTGGCAGTTAAGTACCAAACAACTAACAAAAACAGTTTATGTTTCTTACGACTTAACAGAAAGTGTCCGTAATTATTTATTTCATTCGCGTAGACCAGGAATTGACAGTAACGATTATAAATGCTGCCATTAAAGATCAGGACGAGAATATTCACTTTGTTCTTCCTATTAATACATCTAATAGAAGGACAAACTACAATATTTATGTCGTAAAACGTTGTAAGGAGCAATCAAAGATAATCATTCTACCTGATTTTAACAAGCGGCTTTTAACGTTGCTTTTGTATGACCTAAATTCTGTCGGTGTGATTCTAAACTCAACAAAAGCAGAGCCAGTCAAATGAAAATTTCTTATGAAAAAAAATAAAACAGTAAACAGAAATGTGCAAATTGTCGTTTTTAATTTTAAAGTTATAAGAAAAAATGAATTTTCTGTATTGTTATAGGCTAGCAAAACATACATATATACATACACACAATGCATGCATACATACATACATATATACATACATACATTGATGCAGTTCAGATTATCAGCAAGAAACATGATATTGTATGCGTTTTATTCATACCAGTTACTGTAAGAACTGTCACGTTTTATACATACCGAAGGCATAAATACGAAATTTCAATGTGCTGTAATATTTTAGCTATTATTTACCGTTTTATATGACAGAGAACCATATTGGAACTGCTTTTTATTGAATATTTGTTAACAAAGAAAACCTCGGATTTGGAAATTAGCGTATTATATATATATTTATCGTAGGCGAGGTTAAAAATTTATAGTTTTCAGTAAAAGAAGCTATTGTATTTTTTTCAGAGGATATGTGCGGCTGTGTTTTAGTGTGGGACTCGGAATTTCCTCAGTATTCTAAAGCTGTCACCGACTATGAGAGGAACAGGAGCGCGTTGCATTCCTCAGACTTTGAAAAAATAATATATAAACGCAGTGGATCTTAGTCGTCTGAAGGCGGAACTGAATCTGTCACCTAGAAGAGTGTGAAACGTAAAGGTAGAATGGACCTAATGCAATCAAGAAATAACTTTTTTATACGGCATTGTATATGGCATCGTGTAGAGATTTGGTACGATGTAATGTGACGAGTTAGACATTTACTTACTCTAAACATGAAATAATGAAATTTATTTATAGTTACAGATAGACTTGCAACATGAAGTGTGTGTGCATTCAGTTGTTACAAAGAGCATATCTGTGCAGTAACCCATCATTTGATAGCTTGTGTTTTTCTTGCACAGTGTTGTAAATGAGTACGAACGTCAAGTCATTTATCCTATTTCATTGCCCTAATTTCTTTAACATATGCCTTCTTGAGAGTTACGTTATTTATCTTTTGCATTATTAATATTAAAGTTCTCTTCACCGGTTGATTTATGCATACACTATTTCTTGTCAACATTCGCGATTATTGCCTTGGAATTGTTTCTCCTTTCTTAATAACCTTTCAAACTAAAATAGAGATTAATCAGCCGTGGTATTTAAAAAATCTTAAATTTATTATACAAATTGTAGCGTACAAAGATTCTTTTATTTTGGGTTAATTTTGCCTACATGACTTTGCAATATACAAAAAAAATGCCTGTATATTGAATAAATGGTACAATATTAACATATGTTTAGATCTAAGGCTAGTAAATCAATTACGTATTTTTATAACATAAAATTTATGTCAATCAAGTTATATTGAAGAAAGAGTAAACGTTATAATATAATTGGCACTTATAGCAAAATGTATGGCTTTTTAGAAACATAAAAAAAAAAAATTCTGTACTTTGCATGGTAATTGTTTCAAAACCCCACTCCAATGAAAATGATTAAATAATTGCATGCATTTGGATGGTGTAATGTAGTAAAATTAGTAAAGTTCTTAGATTTTTTTTGTAAAATTGTATCGTTGGTTCAAATCTATTTTGAAATATGATGATTAATTTTTGTTTATCAAATGCAATGCTGAATGAGGGCGATAAAGATTAAAGTGATGAAAAAAGTGATGAATATATATTAATATCGTACCGTTTAATGATCAGTATCTACGCTGAGACGATAAGATCTTAAGATGGCGATAATAATGATGGTTACATAATTATTTATATCGTGCCGTTTATGTATTGATCAATAGAGATTAAGATGGCGATAATAATGATGGTTACATAATTATTTATATCGTGCCGTTTATGTACTGATCAATATTTCCATGAGCTGATGACGATGGAGGTTAAGATGACGATACCAATGATGGTTACATATTCATATCGTGCCGTTTATGTATTGATCAATATTTCCATTGCCTGATGACACTTGAGGTTAAGATGACGATACCAATGATGGTTACATATTCATATCGTGCCGTTTATGTGTTTATCAATATTTCCATGGGCTGATGACGATGGAGATTAAGATGACGATAATTATGATGATAACAGGTTTAATGCTGTTGGCTGATGACGATGAAAATGAAGAATATGATAATAATGATGATATTTATTCAAGTGGTAATTTTTATCTTTGTATTTGCTCTGAACCGAACATTGTTATATGTTATCAGAATGGCTGCTGATTCCAGTAAAATATTGTTGATGTCTTCTAAGTTTTTGTTTTTTTTTCATTATAATTACAATTGTTCTGGTGATTCATAGGACTTCTCTATTATCCAATCGAAAGATAAGGTGAAAATATGCCACTGCCACTTAAAAGTTCAGAGAAGGAAAGAAAATAAAAAATTGTTTTGACGATACCAATTGTCAGCTGCATATAAACCTGTAAAAATGTCTCTGCCAATTAAACGTTCAAAGGGGAAAGGACAGTTTGTGATAGAAGTAAAACTGCTTGGATTGGCTGTCTGTGTAATACTACGGAAAATTAGTAAAAACACAGAATGTTGTCATAATCTACTAAAAATTGCTAAATATGGACAACCTGTGTCTATGTTTTCGCAAATGTCACGCTGTAAAATATTAAATCAAACACATCTCCAGCATTCTTTTGAATTTGATTAAATATTCTTCAACATGTATGTTTAGCACATGTTTTCCTTTGTTGTGTTGCATCATTAGAAGCCATTTTAGCAAAGAAATTAAAGAAATACCTCATTTCATTACGTGAAAGCTTTTAAGGTTTTAGCAGTTTTAATTTGGTATCGTAGGTTGCATGGAAACAACATTGATTTTTTTCAATGCAACTGTTTTATAATGATATTTGCAAATGTTGCTTATGTTTATTTGAAGTATACAAATTGTAAAAACATTTAACAGCTGTGTCAAACTGCCTCATAATGTTTGCTATACACCGTTTTTTGATTAAAACCAGAACAGAACAGCAGTATAACTGTTTATTTTGACAAATCAGCTGCCGGAAGCAATGAATGATGGTGATGTTTAGCAACTTGTACAAAATGAGTCTACACCAGGCGGTTGGAATCACGATTTTATTGGAGAAACTGTACACAGTAAATTTGTGTAATAAATGTCAACAGAATAATAAATGTTATGCTTAGACTAATGACAGCTGAGTGAATCTAGTCCAAAATGCCGCTCGATTTTTATCAGTGAAATCTAGTGTCATTGTTTATAGAATCAATCTTATCTGCTTTAGAAATTAATCATTTTTATTGCCACGGTCATTCTTCATTTGTTTCAACTGGAGCTAAATGAAATATGCCAGAATGAGATGTGTACATTTTAACAAGAAACATAATTTCCGTCAAGCAATTTTCCTACCTAGCTTATTAGATAACATAATCGTTTTTACCAGTCATGTGAAAACATTAGACACATCGGATTTTCGCATAAGTGAAAATATTCTATATAGCGAATATTAGTCCTTAGCTCATGGGAGAATGCCGATCTATGGATCACGCGGTCCCTGGGTGATGCGTATGTTCTCAATGACGATTTTATTAATCATTTCGGCCTCCATTTCTGATTCATTTAGAGAAGTTAGCCACTTACAGAGAAAAGATTTGTACTGGTACAGAATCCAGGAACACGGGTAAATAGTTCAACTGCCCGCCGTTTCGTAACTGAAGTACTGTTAAAAAACGGCACTAAAACAAAAGCAAATAAGCGCACTTTATTCAGTTTCATAAAGTAAAACTATATTATCGGTATGATGGTCAAAATATTGTCTCTTTTAGAAATATTGTATTCTAAGATGAATTTAAAGAAACCTTGTCTTTTTGCGTATATTTTATGTCAGTACAATTCCAAAAAGATAGACTGCTAAAATTGCCTCTATTTTACCAGGAATAAATAGTCCATTATTTATCGCTTAAGACCATTGCCGGAGGAATAATAATCTTTCCTTATTTAGTAATCATTTCGTATTTTATACATGTTTCTAGTAGAAAAAGAAAAGGGTTTTTTTAAAACATTTTTCAAATGACCTAGTTTTATTTCGTTATCGGCAAGATTCTCATATTTTCCCATCAAAGCTGGTGGAATTTAAGTTCCCCAGAATGGTTTTGACTGTTTGTTTTTCTCACACGCTAAAATGCAAAAATGTGTAAATTTAGAAAAAAACACGACCTTTTTATTCATATCAAATGAAAGTTTGATAATTTATTTTTGATATATAACTTTGTTGAACAGCATTTAAGCACAGTTACATAATTAGGTCACCCTGCTATTAAAATTTAAACCATCGACTGGATAGCAATGCATAAAAAAAATTGAGGTATATTTATAAACTAGTCGTCATAATTTGCAGGTTATTTATAAAGAAAATCGCCAAATTAAATTTTCAGTGTGACCAGCTTTATGGTCTTAAATATTGTGTATAACGTTACAATGTTCAGCGGCATATTGTTATGACGTCATTGCTGAATCCCCTCCCCCCACACACATACACAAGACTTCGCATGTGAGGATGTTTGCTTAGCTCAAAACAGTATAAAGGCGATTTATCATAAAAGAAGTGGGTCCTATGTTTCAGTATGTATATCTAGCGTGTTATACATGTGTAAGAACTGAAATATTACTGATATTAATAACATATAATGGATATTGAGATACAATCTCTAGGTGTCAATCGGAGAAGGTAAAATGTACCAGCAAACTTAGTTAAATAGAAAAATGGAAAACTAGAGGTCACTAAACACGACATAAACGAAAATGTTGCAGGTTCGGCTTGACTGAGCCTACTCATGGATGGCAGTGGAAATGCAAGCTACCATCCACGGTTGAGCAGAACTCCACATTTACATGTCACGTGTTATAAAAACCAGAGCATAATTAAGTACGTATTGTTTCCCCATGTGATTTTGGTGTATATATGAAATAACATCTCAGAAATTTCACGCATGTGTACATATAAATAAAAAAACGATTTTAAAGCCGATGTTTCACATAAAATGTATCCAACGGTTTTGTAAGCGCATAAGAATTGTATAATGGCTTACTCATTCAGAGCAGTTTTTCTATTTGGATCTTTGTCCTTAATTTGTTGATGTTTTTTCTTCTTCTTTTAAGGTCATCAGTATTTAGTTTTGTGTTCGGTTTTGGTGTAATTCATATACATACAGGCACTTGGGTAAGCAAGATATAATGCTTATATGAAATAGTTTTAGACCCCAAGTGGGACGGGGATTTAGTCCAACGGTGGTCAGGATTAGTGGTCTTTGAGTCAGGGCCTTTCATCACCTTTCTACCTAGGCCCCTCTATGTAATTGGCTGCTTATAATTTTTGAGAGATACTACTAACAGATGATATGAATAATGTTACATTTAAAGACAGTGTTCAAACTGGTGAAAGTAAGATTAATCCTTTTTTCTTTAACAGTTTTTGTATTTACATTTAATAACAACAAAAAAGGCTGACTTCTTACACAACCTTTGGTAAATGAACATTCAGCTCTGAAGCGTCACTTGATTTGCTAGTCCCACATTCAAGATCCAATAACGTATCCTCATTTACACTATCTTTGCCAGCCATGTGGGTGATGACTATTTTTCTATCTCGATCCCCTGTTAAACCATTCGCGGTAAGATATGAGCCTAAGAAGGATTTTTCGTCACTTAATGATTGTTCAGTTTCAAGTTTTTCGACTTTATTTCTTTGAGTCTTATTCAGTTCACACGAGTCCATCAGATTTACAACCAAACCATCAGATTCTTCGTAGGCACGGTCGGTACAATTGTCAATGTCATCTAGCGTTATCAATTCATTTTCCATAGTTTTCTCATCATGCTGTTCAATAGACTCTGCAGTCATATGGAAAGGCCTTTCTGTATCTGTTGAAGGTACTATGTCCTCTGTGTTCCCAGTTTCCAACCAGTGTGTTTTCATTAAACCTTTGCCCTGGAAATATAATTATTTTAGGTTTCATAATTGTAATATGGACTAATATTTTTATTATCAAGATAGTTCTGCACGTTTGACAAACCGGACGTAATTATGTAATATCATGTATCCGAATCAGGTAGAATAACGCCTAGACTCGGCATCTGCATATGAACATTATTCTATGAATTTATCTACATCCGTGAGTAATTTTATCACATCGACAATGTTAGTATCTTTCTGAAAATAAAACATAATACTTAAAAGTTTGATAAATTGAATAATTCCAAATGTCTCAATCAGCTTTAAATGTGCATATTTCTTAAATCATGGGCAACACCCTCAGTAACAAGTATACAGACCTATACATTTTATTCCATATTATAGAAAATATGTTTATGTACAACCGAAGAAAATATTCACTAAAAAACTAACGCAACTGATTATGACAAAATATGTGAATCATTGATCATGATAGACCTATATTTATGTCTGTATTATCAACTTTACAATTATTTTTGTAATGAGTACAGTTTTTGTTTGATCAAAGAGTCCGCTTGTTATTTCTGTTTGTATCAGTTTCTCATGAAAAATATTACTGAATACTTACTTTAACAGATATTTCGCCTCTAAATGTCGTGTAAAACCCTCCCATCTTTTCTAGTAATATTTTTGTAGGCTCTGATATGTGAATTTTCATGGCTGTAATTGAAAAGAACAAACAAATACCCGTATTTATCTCGCCTTCTTCAAGTTTCTTGCATTTCTATTGGTCAAGAGACGTCACGTGTAAACAGAATATATTCCATATCTTGCTAGTAGTTTTCCTATAAGAATTTTTATTAAAACAAAATGGCTGCCGCATCGCTGGCGTAATTGAATCAAGTCAGATTATTAATTAGCTCCGTTTCCGAGAGTAAATTTAGTGTTTTCTTGCCGTTTTCATTCTCTTACTTAGTTTAGGCTCGTGAAGTTGGACAAAAGTTAGCCGTAAGAAGCGGAAATATAAGAACAATAGCTCTGTATGGGAGACTCGGCCGTTGAAATCTTTTTTTTATGTTAAATCATCGTAAAACAAAGGAATTAACATAATTTGTTTCACACCAGTTTGTTGTAGGATCATTTAAACTACGTGCAAGATAAAGGATTTAACAGGAAACGTGATGAAAATAAGTGTCATTCATTTAAACGACGCTCAATGCGTTAACTTATATTTCTGAGGTATAAACTTGGTTGGTATGCCTGCTTACGTTCTCCTGTTGACTCCATTCTGCTGGCTGTATTCACGGTGTCCCCAAACAGACAGTATCTTGGCATCTTTAAACCAACCACACCTGCAACCACGCTTCCTAAAATACAACCCAAAGATACTCAAGGTAACATAAAGCCCGGGAAACATTAGGAAATTTTGGGCGGATAAGACTGTGCCAAAATAAACCACAAAAACAGTCAATTTGTGACAGATAAATATAAACAACAGAAAAGCAGAACGATTATGAAAGATGCATAAACTAAATATAAAAATGTATATTCTAAATTCTAAATATAAAATCTTTACAAATAAATATAGAAGACTGCTTAGCTAATGGTCACATAGGAGCTTTAGTTTTTTGCAACCAGCTTTGAACTGAACACGTAGAAACATAATTTGGCTCAAGATGCTTTGCCACGGGCTTTGTCCTAAACACATAACATTAGGAAAGATTTATTTGAAGTTTCGAATAAGCAGATAAAATGTCAAACACATTAAAAACACTCAAAGTTAGGTGAGCAAAATATTACATTGGAAGAAAAAGAGGAAAGTAATGTTAGTATCATTATTTTAACTTTTTTTTTTGTTCTGAGCTCTGCAGTGAGGTATAACGGGGATATTTTCTTTCCAATATAAACCAGCTGCCTTTAGAGAAACAGCGTCTGTATGTTTTCTTACGAATGTTCAATTTCCACTATGGAGGCAAGCTTTCTAGACTATGGCAAATAAATTCAGACTGAACTCCCCTCCCAATAACTCACACAAAACATTAATACCATACCTGAATGTAGCCCTATTCTGATATGAAGACGATCTTCTGGAAAGTGCCGTATGGTAAACCTTTTTACACTGTTTAGTATTGCCAACGCCATATTGGCTATTTCGGTGACATGCCTGCAACCAATCCGGATTGGTAAACCGGAAACGCACATGTAAGCATCTCCAATCGTTTCAACCTGTTCGATAATTTGACAAATGCTAAATAAGCTGTATCTAAATAAAGACAATGATGATCTCCTAAAATCTCCTATGTCAGTTGCAAAGTAGCTATGATTTATTAGCACTTTCAATACATAACAAAGATTGACATATTTTCTGTGTTTTTGTTATCCAAATATTGTCTTTGACTTGTAGTTTTAACAATAATAAATTGGTAAGATCAAAATCAATCAATCATTTCTTTTTCGACTATATTTTCTCCGGAATGTATGGGAGAACGAAAAAATTGTTTCATTTTGATTTAAACGTACTGATTTATTTTTCTAAACAATTAATTCTTTAATAGTAAATGGGAATATTTTCGATTGACAGTACTCAAAATGGGAACTTGATAAATTCATTACCGTGAAATGTATCATTTCTACCAAAATTGTTGCTTTAATGTATTGATTTCTTACTGCAGTGTGTAAGACATCCTAACTTTGATATTCAACGGGTTACTTGCACATAATATGTTTTTGAGTGTGTACCTTAAAACTGTATGACTAGTGCTATCGTTGTCTTTTTTCATAAACAAATGTGTAAAAATCAAAAACGAAAAAGGTCACTGACACTGAGAAATTTCGTAACGGTGCCTAACACATCCATTATCTATGTCGGAATGAACTGTATCGAGACTGTTTACCTTGTAGACTTGAAAATTGTCTATGACAGCATCGAAGGTTGTGTAAAGGTCGTTCAGCAAGTCTACTACTTGCATCGGTAGGCTTTTACTAGCAATCGAAGTGAACCCCACAATATCACTAAAATATATTGTAACCGCTTCAAATGTTTCCGGTTCAACATTTCCACCATGTTGTAACTGGCGAGCAACCGATCTATAGGGTAAATGAAATAGTTTCTATATTCGTTAGAATTGTATTTATTTCTGCTATCATATTGTAATAACTTATCAGTGATTTGCTTAAATTAATCGTAATGAGCTGGCTAAAAGTGTCGTTAGTGAGGCAGGCAGTTGAATCAGAAAACGATGTAGAAGTAAAATGTAGAATTCTACATATAAACGATATATGTACCATATCATGCAAGCCTTTTATTAAGACAGAGAGATGAGAAACAGCTAAGTTAATAGAAAGAAGATCTCTAAAAATTTTAAAACCCGTGATACAGTAAAAAGTACCGGTCCGCAAACACGGTAGAAGTCATACACATGTAATGTGAACAGGCAATGTATACGTAGATGGGATTACCATATGCAATTCAGAATCCATGAAAAATGCATACTAGTATGCATTTAAAAACAAATCAGATATTAATGAAAGTAATAAATACTACATGGAGTTGTATAAAGGGTTTTTTAAATCCTGTCACTGCCAAATTATGGCAGATTTGAAAGAACATTTCACACATTGTTTAATGATGAATTCAATAAATAATAGCAACGACAGCAACAACAAAAGAAATAAGAACAGCGGGAGTTGCAGCAACAGTATTAAAAGCGTTTGCAGCAAGAAGAGCATAAGTAGAATCAGTAGCAACATTTGATATAGTAGCAACATTTATTGTAAAAGTAGCAGCAGTACATACACATACTAGTAGCATTTAATTCTTTTGTATATTTCAACACCTTTTTTTCCCGATAGCTGACCAAGTGTATCTAATAAATGAATAACACGATGTAATATAATCCTAGGCGCATCTCTTAAAATGAGTCTAGATACAGTTTGTAATTCTAAACATATGAAAAATTAACTGTTGTCAAATTCTGAAATAATGAAATGAAACACTTACACTGGAATCATCCTGTATAATAGATCTTCTGCCCGTTTTTTCTCCTCCATGTAGGCGTTTGTCCTTTCCTCCACGAGTGTCTCCAGATTATTCGCGTATTGCTCCATTCTGCGCATGAGGTTGTCCATAATGTTGCTACCTTTTGATCTATGTTAAAAATCTGGTTTTAAAATGCTCATCTATTTGCCATATAGCGTTGATTTTATGGAAAAGGAATAGGTCACACTACTCGAAGGCTAGATGTTCAGCTGGTGACCTTCCTGATAATTAATTCACTAAGAACGGACAAGTAAATGATTCAAATGGGTTTCAAGACTTAGTCATGATTCAGAATATATACCGAATATAAAGGTATGCAAGTAATCAGTTACATGTAGTAAAACGTTTAGTGAAACAGACACACCTTAATTCTTTTTGATGGTGGAGAAAGGTATATTGTTTCAAGTAAAATGGGGGTACTTCGTAAACAAACCTATGTTTTGCAATACAAATCATTTAACTATAAAATCATTATTGGAACCAAAGACTGACGTTGTATCCTTAAAAGTGTATTCGGAGATTTGAGAATCTTTTAATTATAAATTTTCGCAATATCTTCTAAAAATATATCGTATTTTTGTTTCATTTACGTTTACTACAAACGTAGCATTTTCGTGACACAAATGTAGAACATATGTGTATAACTTACTTTAATGTTTTCTTCAAATATGAGTCAATGACATCAAAGCTTGGACGGGATTCTGGTTTCTCGGCCCAACAGGATACCATGATATCAACCAGATCTGACGAACACTCAACAGAAGACGGTAATTCCGGCCGGAATGGTGGCGTCCGACCTAATTTTACATTCTCAATAATATCTGTAAAATACAATTCCCGTACAAAATAAACTTCGCTAATTGATTAAAGAATATACTGTTTTATGTCTATGTACTAATACCCTTTCTACTCAACTATCCAGACCTATGCCATTTAACCATAACACTTTTGAATATTTCTAATTATTATCTTAAATCTTATACTTATATGATACCTGGTCTTGGCGTCCCCTAATCCACACTTCTCTGGGTCAAATCCTATAATATTGCGCGATACCTGTGTGTGAGATATAAAGTAAATCTTACTGCCATTCTGATCATCTTACCTGTGCTCGTAAGGTCCGATAACTCGAATGGCGCACCTCTGATGATAACTTCCTGCAGAATGATGGAGAAGCTGTAAACATCGGCTTTCTGTGTTCCTGGATTCCAGCCGTTTTGTCGGAGAAGCTCCGGAGCTGTCCAAAGCAACTCTGCAAGAATAGTAGAACAAATTAGATTATTGCTAGAAATATATGAAAAGAATCACATGTAATTTGGGTATGCCGACTTCAAAAAATATCAGGCGTTAAATTTGTGTCAAGGTGCCAAAATGGCTGCATATCCAAACAAGTATGTTCTATTATCACAATTAGCTCGAAACATGTGGGGATAATGTTGAACATGGTTATAGATTAAATAAATAACAATTTTCAAAGATAAATGACTTTCAATGCAAATAAGTATCCATTTATGAGTAAAATGTAGTCCTGCTGGTTATCATTGCAAATCTATTGTTGTGCATTGCGCCATAATAGTTTACAACAATTCAGAAGCTAAATCGATAAAGTATTCATCATAAAATGATTATGAAATTAAATCGACACGTTACTGAAATACTGAAACCTTTAAAGTATGTTTTTATAGTACCAGTTCTTCCGTTAATTCATTGGCTCGAGATCACACAGCCGGTAACGCTTTTATCTCATGTACCTGTATATGAGCCGCGCCATGAGAAAACCAACATAGTGGGTTTGCGACCAGCATGGATCCAGACCAGCCTGCGCATCCGCGAAGTCTGGTCAGGATCCATGCTGTTCGCTTTCAAAGCCTAATGAAACCAGAGAAACCTTTAACGAACAGCATGGATCCTGACCAGACTGCGCGGATGCGCAGGCTGGTCTGGATCCATGCTGGTCGCAAACCCACTATGTTGGTTTTCTCATGGCGCGGCTCATATATTAGCCGGTCTTTTTACATTTACCTTTTTAGGTCTTACATCCTACACTATACAGAAGCAATTATCACTATACAAGCTTGATGAATGGCGTCAAGGGTAACAAGAACGGGACTAAGTGTTTCGTCTGCCAGCTTCCGACCTATGCCGGAGGTTCAGACAGTTGAGGGCTGGGAACGATTTCTTAATACCATATCAGAGCTTAATAATGAACTATATGCATATGGAATCAGTAGGCATCACTGGTTTGGGTCATGCGTTTAGGACCTGTTGACTTACAAAACGTAACATTTCTGACATTGTTTGTTCAAAGAACATTTCAATTCTTATATGGTTTGCAAACAAAATATTCACAGTTTTTCAGAAATTTGTCAGACATTTGTCAACATCAGTTTTACATTGGCTGTAAAAGCCTTTTAATGCAGGTGTTTCAGAGATTCCACAGAAATATGATGTTGTGTCACTGCCGGTTAGCAAGTCAATTTCTATACAATTTCGTACTAACATTGATTTATTTTCGTTTTCTTCTTTTTGCTGTTTCAGGCATCATTCATATTGTTGCATTTATTTCCTGCATGTGATATAGAACACATCAGTATCCCTGGATATCCGGGGCAGAATCTACAAGTGTTACAATTTGACTGTTTACAGCATGGAGAATGATTCCTGAGTCAGCTTTCTCGTGTTTTGCCTTTAATACATTCAAATTAACTTTATGTCCTTATTACCAACAGTTTCTTCTTCTTGAAAGCCATCATAAACAACCTATGCAGTTTCTATATGTACTTGCTTGATTAACCCTTCTAAAAATCATATTATTTATTCATTTATTCAATTTAATTCGCAAGCAGGGCTTACTTTTTGTAATGGTAAAGTACTTCATTTACTCTTCTTACTGGTTGATTTGTCCTTGTACGTTTTTGTTTTGTGTGTTTGTTTTGATTGACTGATGGCTATATCGGTGATCAATTGTTTGAAATTTTTGTCCTTGTTTAAATCTGTATCAACATCTAAAGAAGCATACTGTCCAAATGTTGTTTCTCATTCTATATTCAGACTGTGTACTAATGACTAGCCATACAAATACATGCAGACTTTCCTTTATGATTTTCTGGTTACTCATCTCAATGTCTAGCCCGTTTTCAGAGTTCCATCTTTTTTTAGAAAAAATGGACACTTGAATTGGCAACAATTCATGCTTTTGTTTCTTCCCTGTCTCGATATTTACATCCCTTTCTGCCTTATAAACGGACACTACAGGATGATTTTGTTTGTTTTGGGTTTTACGCCATTTTTCAACAACAGAATTTCAGTCATGTAACGGCTGGCAGTTAACCTAACTAGTGTTCCTGGATTCTGTACCAGTATAAACCTGTTCTCCACAAGTAACTGCTGACCTCTCCGCATGAATGATCAGAGGCGGAGGACGAATGATTTCAGACACAAAGTATTTTATCAAATCGTCACGGAGAACATACGCCCCGCCCGGGGATCAAATTCGCGACCTCGCGATCCGTAGACCAACGCTCTCCCTACTGAACTAAGCGGGCACAGTTGCCAATTCCGTCTACCAGTTTAGATGCTACATTAGCGATGTACAATGAAGCATATGTTGAGGGACTGTTCTTTTTTCATTTATCGCTTAGTTAAACTTTCGGTAAGATTTTACTGTTTTAGTATGTAATATGTCGCTGACAAAGTTTTTAACTTTATCCTATTATATCATATAGTAGCCTAATGGCTGACAATGAGACTTTACTATGGTAGCGATGTCTTTAGCCGCTATATTCAATAAACTGTCACCTTGCAAATGTGATCTTACATTTTCAAAATTAAACTTTTAGCTTGTTGGCCCTAAGCTTGTCTGTCCTTTGATGTTTTCCTGTGCACAAGTATGTTCCGTCGATGACTTTGTACAAACGGTCCGAAGGCTTATGTTTGACCTAACGCAGTGTGATGAAAACTATCTAGTCGAGGTTATAGGGTTTCTCATAATACCTCTTATTCTTCATAGTTTTCCAGCTGAATTTAACCAATCCTCCCTTTGCTCAGGATCAACCTGATATAATATAGTGTTGGATATTTTTTCATAAACGTTTCCACGTTTGTTTTCATGCAAGGCTTCTGGGGGAAGTTGATGAGCATCAGTCAAATAAACAGTTCCCTAACATGCATAACTAGTATGATCATATCTACGAAATATAAGTAACATGCACCGAAATGCGAACAGATATAGACCTCAAAGAGCATCCCTTACAGCTTGCTTGAACAGCAGAATCAATGAAACTATTTCATGGTATGTCCACTAACACAGGAAGTAAGGATTTCGATAATTTTCAAAACGAGCACTGAAGTTGTCGTTTTGTTAACCAGCAACGACTTTTTCTGTGTTTTCAGAATCATTTCAATTAATGTTCCATACCAGTTTATATCTCTCTGTACAATACAATTTGGTAATTATGGAAGAAACACTCCCAAGAGAGTTTATATGAGACCTTAGTCCTCTGTTATATTGATTTCCAGCCAACACTTGACTTGCAACTGTGGGACTCTAGCGGATGGAATCAATCCACATTTGATGTAAACCAGAACCTGTCATGCTATAACTTAGTATTTTTAAAAGATCCAATGATATATGTAAACCACATGTTTGGTATAAGGTTTTCCCTTTATGAAGGTACTGCCTATTCAAATCCATAAGTTTAAAGTGAAGAACCTGGTCAAAAATCATAACTGCATGGGACTGTCCTAGTCTTTCTGATAATTATAATGCCATATCGATAGCTGTTGCTCGTTTTATATACTTTACATTCTTTTGGTGAAAATGCTTTTAGTTAAACAACACTATTTATGAACACTCATGTAGTTTTAGAGAGGGGATCCGATATTAAGGAGCCTGTATAACACAGAAACTGTCAAAAGATAAACTTGAAAAGCAGGCACAGTATCCAGATACCCAAAACTATGAGAGGAGAGACTAAACAGTACCTTTAGAATAACATAAATATTATGCTGAATTATCTAAAGAGATCGATATGTAACAGCTCTGATTGTTCAAAAAAGGTGTTCTATGAAACATTCATTCCATCTTACTAAACAGTAATCAAGTCTTAAAAGTGAAAATATCATATCATATATTCATGTTTTATGAATGCAGTTGCCTTCTACAATTATCCTTCGGAAAGTAAATTCTGTATTGCAAAATGTGTCTTACTGTACCTAACTACCTTATCAACAATGGCATTACAGAAAAACTTGGTTACAGCTTTATAATTATTCATTGTTTTGTTTTTTATCAAATGGTGATTTTCAATCTTCTTTTGCTGGTAGAGAAAGACCATGGAGACCATTATTTCAGTAAATCTACGTCGTTGAGGGACAGGCGATTCGAAGTAAGTGACCTTAACCACTCAGAAACGTAGACTCGTTATAATAATTCATTCTTCTCCTGGTAAATAATTTATTTGCTGCACTTTTAGCTATTGCTTTGAAAAGGACCAACCTTTCCGTTGCATTTTTATAAAGGGTAACCAATGTGTGAGAAAATATAGTAAAGTTTTAACATATCAAGGTTTTTATTTATTTTTAATGTTCTTTCTCTTATTACGGCATGTCTTTCAGACCTGCTTGGACATCTAAATTTCGAAATTCAGGTGAAAAAGGAACGTTTTACAATCCTTCGTGGTGTTAAAGACGACCATAACAGCTATTTCGTTGGAACTTAAATTTAAATATTTTCGAAATTTAGCTTATGACATCCTCATTGAATAAGATCTGACATGGACCTTCAACGCTTCGAAAAATATAATCTAGTTTTATAAGAGTAGTCGAGACAATGCATACAAGTAGTCCGAACAATATTTAGCTTTTTGACATAAAAGAGGCCTGGAATTCTGCAAAAATATTCAATCAAACTTTTAGAGATTTTTTCATATACCAATAGATTTTTTCTTGATAGATAATAATTACTAACTTCAGTAATGTTTAATTGTATATTGATTGATCACTTTACATTAAAAGTACAAAGTTTTCCTTCAAATTTCAATTTAACCCATGATAAAAACATTGTTACTATCCCGAAACAAGACACTTCCTATAAAACGAACAGAATAACTTGTATCGTGTTGATTAAAATGTCAAGAGAGTAGTTATACAGAAATCTCAATTTCCGTTGAATCCACATGAAACCAAATTAATAAAAGAATCAAGATCTTTCATACAGGACTACTTTTAGGATCATAGCAGAAAATAATCGTATTGATGTTTGATTATCACAGTCTCATACAATAATAAAATTAAAAGCGTTTAAAACAGAATGGAAACAGGATGGAATAATGTATGTTTTCTATAGCGAATGACCTGCCAGCTTGTGGTTATATCTTTGCTAATGACCCAAAACTCATGCAGTGGACAGTTGCGCTATGATTACTGAGCTACGGGCTGTAACATTTCGACATAATATTTCATGGAAATCTTGGGCTTTCTTCCTTGAGTGTAGTTAGAAGGTCCCGTGCAACAACCACAGCAAACTAATCAAACCAATAAAAAATCGACCTTGATGAAAAAGAAAACGTTTGCTTCATAAATGGCATATCAAGCACAGAGAATATTAACAGTGCATTGTAAGATCAGATACTGGGCAGAAGCTACATACTGTTTTTATACCTGATCGCGTCCGCTTTTACATTTTCAAAGTCCTCAAAATCAGTGTCCGAATGCCTTTAAACAATTAATTGAAAAAAGCCCCACACTCGCGTATTAGTATTATATTAAAAAGAAAATGACCTTGCTTTTGATCTTGTTCATGAGGGTTGATGGATATCTCTTCATCGCAAATATGAAATATTCATTTTATGTTTCCGTGGAAACCATTAAATTGTTTAAAAGTTTGAAATAGTATACAAATTATACCATACATTGTTTTATGTATAGTTTCATTTGTCTTTTGTAGCTAGAGAAATGAAATCGGTCCAACCGCTGAGGTGACCAAGACTGCTTGACAAACCGTGTCGATTGTCCTGCGCTTACTACAGAGCTAGTTAGACCTGTAAACATATAATGCCACCTTATGAAATACTAAGGATTCGATCAAAATTGCGATGCTTTTTTTTTCAAGCGAGTTGCATATTCTTCTAAGCAGCCTATAACCAGTTGCAAAGCACAAAATTTTAAAAGTAAACCTGGCTTTTAGCTGTTATAGCCAAAGCGGTAGTGCTGGGAAATGTATAATAGAATACATAAATATTTAGATTTTCTGCAGCATAAGATATTTATTTAGTTATGTTCATTAAAATTTAATATAATAAAAACGACTGACAGCAAGCAAACAGCTAAAAATAGATTGCAGATAATTCTGTGAAAATCAAATAACCCGGAAGGGTAGTAAATTGTGCACCTGTCATTTTTCAAAACGTTTATTAGGGGTAAAATGCTAGTTACTAGGCTGTTTGGGGTCTTTAATAGGACGAAATTCTTAGTGTGTCCTTCAACACGGTACATTTGAAATAGAATGCTTCTGAATGAATTATGAGAGCGGAAATAAAACACACAGTAACAAAACACGGGATAACTAAATAACTTGTTTTAAAAAGGGGTCATCAGTCAATATACTGAACACAATGTTTACTTACTTGAGTCATTACGAAATGTGTTTCTTTGATTCTTGAACTCCATTTCAAGGAAACACTTGGGTCCAAAGCCTTTAATTTTGAGAAGAAATCTACTGTCCACGACGCAGTTGCTGCTACGCAACCGTCCGTGCACGTTTATATCGCTATGGTGAAGAAATTTCATACCCTGCAAAATATTTGTTATGCCAGTATTTGTCTTAAGTTTCCAATATATGTTTTGTGGTACATACGAGAAAATAGTTTGAAATCAATTTAAAAATTGTCAAGCGCACTTTCTAAAAACAACAAATACTTGTGACTGATGAGGGTGTACAAGCTACATTTTTATGTACCGCCGTAACATTTCGAAATAATAGTTTTACATACATTGTAGTGATATAGTCTTTGAGATGTTAACGCAATATTAAAAAGTACATTATCCTTAAGAAATTTCACATACTCCAAATCTGATCGTTAAATCTGTTTTGGACATCCCATCTACTTATAGTATGAAAAGGTTTCCAACGGACACATACTTTACAAACATAATTAATTTATGGAACAAAACGCTACTTTTGAGGAATGTACACTTTTCTTGTAAAATGGCATGGGGATATGGTTGAGATATTTACCATTATTTTAGGATAATTGGCAATATACTCAAGCATCGTATTATTTCTATTGTATAGTCATCATGGAATATTGCTATACATTGTTTTTTGTTTGCTCAAAACACCAAGAGCGTAAACATAGGGCCTAAATGACGTTTTATTTTAGGCAACGAAAAACATACATTTTTGACAGACTTAAAAACCTTCTGATCTTTAGAATTTCATTATCATAATATGATAAATTCATTTATTTGCACAATTTTTTGAATGAATAAATCATTTTTAAAATCTATCATCTCTCATTGTGTATGCAATTTATTTTGAAATATTAGGAAATACAATAATAATTCATGTGATGCAAATTGTAACGAACAGCTGCTCTAAGATTACCGAAAATATATTTTATATATTTGACTGGTATTTCACTACCCTTGAACGCAGAAAAAAACAACGCGAGTTAAAGCCAAAACAATCTGAAATCTTTTATCACAACCATGTTTCAGCACAGACTTAGATGTATTATAATACTAACAAAAATATAAAGGTATATACTGGAAACATATATTGATGATATTTTACATGTTTATACATAACAATTTCTACTTCAGTCCGATATGCTAAACGTTATATTTGTGAAATGGGTAAAAAGTCGTAAAAGCATTAAAATGATATGACAAAAGTAAGAAAAAGAAAAGTTTACATTTTATGGGGGAAAAATAGCGTATCCAGACATGAGTATCAAATAAATTTAAACGTTTCCTCAGTTATAAAAGAACGTTTGTTTGAATAAATTTTGTCTATAAAATTACCTGAACAACATCGTTGATTAGTGAATGACGGAAGGACCAGTCCAACTCAATACCTTCATTTGCTATAATATCCTGAAACAGGAATGTATAGTTTATTGGATGCAGAAAGAACAATGCTTTGCAAAAAATTAAATATTCTTCAAATTAATATTTTTACAAAACTTGTAAACAGATAATCTAATAGGGGTACAAATTATTCGCTTGCTATTAACAAAATATTGTCTTCATGTATCAACAGGACGAAATAATTTGAAAACGTCATTTAAGAAATAATATAATTTATTTTTAACTTTGTAGTTGAATAAAATCATTGTTTGAAGTTCAGATGCGAAGGAATCATATAATACTGTAACAATACGCATATGAACGACAATGACCTTATCCAAGAGCAAATCACTAAATGAGATTATTTCACGTTACAAAGGTTATTATCTACATCTTAAAAATATTCAGCCTGTTTTGCATGGTTTTCTTTTCCAGCGTGTCGCAGTGACTTTTGACGCTATGACGCAATAAATATGACGTACAAACCATGTGTGTTGCTAATAACACAAAGTTTTCAGTCTACTTTGTTTAATAGGAAAGCAAATTGGGTCGTGATAGATTAAAATATAGAATGCAAAAGCAAAAAGAACGACTTTAGATCTACTTTCAATTACTAAGATATTTACAATGTAATACTAAATAGTATGATCTAAGATAGGATCACTGTTTAAACACATTTTAAGTAAATTGAACAACCTTGATATGCAATAGAGTACACTGACACAGAGTTGGAAATGACAGTCAAGTACAACTTATATAGCTTCGTGATTAAAAACATTTTCTACAGAACTGATATTCATTTAATGTCAGAATATTTGATTACCAGACTTTTAATTACCATTTGTATTGTTTTACAAACAGCAAACTTATCTGTTCGTGAGTCATCTCACCACTTGGCTTTATTATAAAATCAAAAGAATCATTCTTTCTTCTCTCTGCTGGAAGATAAACACTTCCAAAAACCTACCATAAGACTTCCCCTTGGACATAACTCCGACAGAACAGCAATGTTCCCTGTATCAGTGCAGGCTCCGATAAATGTCTCTAAGTTATTGTGTCGCAACTGATATAACTGAATAAAATCATATTTGAGCCGCACCATGAGAAAACCAACACAGTGCATTTGCGACCAGCATGGATCCAGACCAGCCTGCGCATCCGCGCAGTCTGGTCAGGATCCATGCTGTTCGCTAACGGTTTCTCTAATTGCAATAGGCTTTGAAAGCGAACAGCTGGCTGGTCTGGATCCATGCTGGTCACAAATGCACTATGTTGGTTTTCTCATGGTGCGGCCCATTATTATATTATGTAATTAACATAGGATTTTTGTAGTATCTGCTGCAGCAATTTCAGTACATTACCCTATACTGATACTATCCAAATAGCAATAATGATATTCCTTAGTTTCAATCTAGTTTCAAAAATGTATCTTATATAATACGAAATAAGAAATATTTGAGTTCAGATTTAAGTTTATAAAAAACAGTTCAAATATTATATTTTCATATTTGAAAATGTATTCCTTTTTATACTACAGTTTGATAAATTTATGTCTCATACCACATTGATAAACGAAGAAACTGCAAGCAGAACATGTAAGATAGATTATTTATTTTGTTACTGTTGAAATTATATTATGTATATGGAGAGAGTTTCTAAAACGCTATTAGCCTCATACTCAATCCTCTATGTTGATATATGTAACATTGTAATAACTGCAATTAAGTTGAATAAATATTGTTTAAACCAAATCAAGTATTTGAGCTTTTATAGCAAAATGAATACGACAAATATGTTTTACTGAGGATCCAAATAAATACAAGTAAATATAGTGTTGCCATGTAGTTCAAGTGCCCTACTGTTAGGTGACTATCTCAACAGCAGTATAGTATAATGATCTGTAACAGTTATCTGCCAATGTTCATACAATGTTGTGCAATACATACAATATGTATAAAGCATAATGGTTGGATTAAAATTTGAATATATAAAAATCTACAGTTGTTATTGCTTAAAAATATATTAGTATAAAATTTATGAAATAACATTTTACGCTGGTGGGAAAATAAGGGAAAAATGCGGCATAAGTGCCAGGTGATAATAAAACCTTTGAGGAATGACAGAGGTATAGACCGTACAGGGGAAACATACATTGTATTAATCTTAGAGCTCCGGAGGTGGCCTAGAGCTTTGAGCTGGGGTGGGGTGGGAGTCATTATAAGGAACATTTGTATCATGACAGGAATAAACATCTTGACCTTTGATCTCCGAATGTGACCTTGACCTTTGATCTAGATGATGCGAATGACACATCAGGAATATTTGTGCCAAGTAATATGAATATTAAAAAACTCGGTGTGAGACTTATGGATCGTACAGGAGAACGATAATCCCTTTATCATAGTTAGGGACCAGACAGGAAAATAACCTGATTGGCCTTTGACTTTCAAGTGTACCTTGACCTTTGAGCTAGAATTCTGATGTTGCATGTAACAAGTTATCTTATTATGAGGACTATTTACTGCAAGTAATATCAAATATTCTTGACGGATAACAGAGTGAATGACCGTACATGAAAGTGCGGACGGGCGTAATAACGGTCGGACGGACGGACGGACGGACGGGAAAACGCAATGTTATAGTCACCGGAACTGGTACAGGTTATTTTAGAATAAGAACGTGTTGTAAGTTTTCAGAAATAGAAATACAGAAAATGCAGTTCAAATGCGACATATATTATTGTCCCAGTATATTCCAGTTGTTGCCGTTGTTTTTGCCTTGTGTTTCAAATCTTTAAAGCATATACCTCCGAAAATTATAAAAACATTTTATAGATTTTATAACCGTCATCGTAGTGCTACAAAATAACACAACGCAAAATATGTTCATCATTGTTGTTTGAATAATTGATGTATTATTTCACCAACTTAAAGGAGACATATGAAATTTAACTATATTCTACAATAGAAAGCCAAACGAGTATCAATATTCTTTATTTAAATGTTACAATTATTGCTGAAATGTGAAACAAATTACGTGGAATTCAATGAGATTAAATTATAGGCATGTAAATCTGTTTTGAAAACATCATATCATTAGAAATCACCAAAACGTACCTTTCTCATTTCCATTAGGACCTTTGATGTGATGTCAATAGATGTAAAATTGTAGTTTCGAATGAAGACAGAGGTACCTTTGTACATACCATTAGATCCCGTTACAAGTTTCATATCGTCAGGCATACTGTCGGCCTTTAATATATCAACATACTTTAGAGGAAAGAGAATGTTTAATTTAAGAAACAGCTAAGACAAATTTATTTTAATATAATTATATTTTAAATAACTTTTGCTTGACATCAATTATGTCATCGATTTCTTTTTCTAAAGCTATTAGACGCTATCAAAAATACACAATTATATAATATTCATTGACTAGTGACAAAACAAGCATTTACTAAACGTACTCAAAGAAACGTAAGCAGATAATTTCCTGGGGAAAAACAGACTGGATTTGCATATACGTCACGTCATATATTTTCTTTGACGCAGACGGCAAACGGATAAGTAAATTGTCTTTGGTGGCAATGATTTTTGCAACAACTGAAGCACATTATCATTGAAACATACCTTTTATCTTTTGTGTTCACAAATCTTTTAAAGTTTTATTTTTTCTTTCCGTATAAATGTTATGAGTTATATATTTCACATATATAGCGTTTATTTCAATATATTACTTAAAAATAACAAAAAGCAATTAAATGTTATATTCTTGCGTTTATTTGTACAAAAAAGGTCAGTCATTGGAACATACGTCTTGTTCGATTGATAGTTTTGACTTAGAAAATCCTGAATTGACACTGCCTTTTGTTTTCAGTACATCTACATCCCTCCAATTAATCCGCCATCGCATATCCTTGTTCAATTTCCGGCGACTGAAAAAGTACTAGAACTATTAGGTAATTTCGACCCATTAAATAAAGTCTGGTTTTGAATTTAATGTCAATTCTGTAGTAGTGTTTTGTGAACAGATTTGAATATACCATTTTGAGTTTTCAAACAGACCTCTGTTTTTATCTGTATTAACGTTTTGCGTGAAGCGTGTATAAGAACTCTCTGAAGCTTAAATCTATCGGGCAAAAAGAAACAATATTCGCCAAAGTTTCAACAAATACTAGAAAATATGGAGTTAACAGGTCAAAATATATCAATGGTAGGTACAAGAATTTCCTCATCCGGAAAATACCGGCTAACACTAATTCTACTACTACCACTCTGTACGTCTGTCCAAGATTTGTTATCAACAAAGCGATGTACGTTTTCATGATCATATTCGCCTACCGTTATAACTGCATTAAATGGTTAAACGCAAAAATAGAATTGTCATTAATGAAGGTAATAAATATTATGACATCGAAATAAACAATGTTTTACAAAACAATGTTTTACAGAGAAATTCTATCAAATTAAAACTTTATGATTTCTTTGCGTGAGTCCACAAAATATACAGAAAACTGGGATAGGCCTACCTGTAAACTGTCTGAATAATAATGATGGAGATTAAGACTGATATTAAACAACCGGCAACAATACCAATTATAGCCTGGGTTGACATGTAGTCTGAAATACAATACAATAAAAGCAATACATGCATGTAGTACTCGAGGAGAATTGTACATATATAGTCATATTAATACTTCTTTTGTCACACGTAGCGACAACAATGCTGACAACTACTAAATATTAGGTTTCAACTAATCATAACTATTTTGAGTTTACTGTTGTTAAATATTAGATTTGCCGCGCCTCCATTCATAGTGCTACAGATACAGACATGAAACACAAGAAACAAGTTAATGAAGCATTGCCATGCAATACAAAGTCCCCTACTGGAAGGCACCTAATTTTCTCTACTGCAGTATAACATAATGAACTGATATCTGTCAATGATGTATAAACAATATTGTACTACATATACAATATGTTATAACAACACACTTGGATTAAAATGTGCATATATAAAAACCCACAGTTGTTTTCATATTGAATTTTTTTGGCTGATTATAAAAATGTTATCATGTAAGTTATTTATAGTAACAACAAAGGGAAATTAATCTTTAAAAAAAAAAAAAAATCTATATAATATAAGTCCACAAGAAACCCTTTACCAGGTAGAGATAGGTCAAAATACACCTAAAAATTGTATGTAACATGCATGCTGTACCACAGAAAAGTGGTCTCGATTTTTCTCTACCGCCAGTAATAAAAAAGTTACAATAAAATCTATTTATAGTAACAACAAAGGACGTAATTCTAAAAACAAGGGTGCCTCATGATGGTGAACATTTGTTCCAAGTTACATCAAAATCCCTCCATGCATGAAGAAGAAAGGTTCCGTACAAAGTCATTCTTGAATTTGACCTTTGACCTCTAAATATGACCTTGACCTTAGACCTAGGGACCTGGTTCTTGCGCATGACATGTTGTCTCATCCAGGGAAATATTTGTGCCAACTGATATCTAAATCCTGCTTTGCATGACAAAGTTATAGACCGGACAGGAAAAAAATCCTCTTGACCTTTGATCTCAAAGTGTGACCTTGACCTTTAAGCTAGGGTACTGGGTGTTGCGCATGACACGTCGTCTCATCATGGGAAACATTTGTGCCAAGTAATATTAAAATCCCTTCATGGATGGCACAGTTATGGACGGGACAGGAAAAAAACTCTGTTGACCTTTGACCCCCAATTGTGACCTTGACCTTTGAGCTAGGGGTCCGGGATTTGCGCATGACACGTCGTCTCATCATGGGAAACACTTGTGCTAAGTGATATTAAAATCCCTTAATGAATGTCAGAGTTATGGACCGGACACGAAACAGACCCTGTTCATGCTATGTTAACATTTGACTGTTTAGTGTGACCTTGACCTTTGAGCTAGGGGTCTGAAAGTTGTGCATGACACATCGTCTTATTATGAGGTACATTTCTGCCAAGTAATATTAAAATCCCTTCATAGATGGGAGGGTTATGGACCGGACAGGAAAAAAGCCTTGTTGACCTTTGACCTCCAATTGTGACCTTGACCTTTAAGCTAGGGGTCCAGGTTTTGCGCATGACACGTCGTCTCCTCATGGGGAACATTTGTGCCAAGTAATATTAAAATTTCTTCATGGATGGGAGAGTTATGGACCGGACAGGAAAAAAGCCCTGTTGACCTTTGACCTCCAATTGTGACCTTGACCTTTGAGCTAGGGGTCCGGGATTTGCGCATGACACATCATCTCATCATGGGGAACATTTGTGCCAAGTAATACTAAAATCCCTTCAAGGATGGGAGAGTTGTGGACCGGACAGGAAAAAAGCCCTGTTGACCTTTGACCTCCAATTGTGACCTTGACCTTTGAGCTAGGGGTCCGGGTTTTGCGCATGACACGTCGTCTCATCATGGGGAACATTTGTGCCAAGTAATATTAAAATCCCTTCATGGATGACAGAGTTAATGACAGGACACGAAATTGCGGACGGACGGACGGACGGACAGACGGATGGACGGACGGAATGACGGAAAGGTGCATTCCTATAGTCCCCGAAACTGGTTTTCAACCAGTAGGGGACTAATAATGAGATATTGGAATCGTACATTACGTATAATTGACATTTTGGTTGGCATCAGATCATAACATGTCATATGAAATATTTTAAAACTGAGAAGCCAAGATGATTTTTTCTGCTTAATCAATAAGGTCTTTCGGAGTAAATTGATTCATCTGAGACGGATTTCACTAAGTAAATGAAATCGGTTTTCAAACCATTCCATTTTCATTGAGCAGCTGTCAAAAACATATACTTTAAGCCCGTGGTGATATTTGTGAGAACTTGACCAAGATTACAAGTTCTAAAACAGACAAATATGCGCCAATCAATTGTCTAGATAATGTGTTACCTAAACGAATTTGATTTCTCAACCATCGTTTCTCAGTTTAAGCTAATAAGCCTGACCATCACTTCCAGCTGGAAACTGTACTTTTCCTAATACATGTGTGTTTATTTTCTATAGACGTTTTACCTTTCAAATAATAGCTTTGGATACTGAGTAGAAATTTATAGCAAAATATCATACATAGCATAATATTTGTATTCAACCCGACCCTAGAAATATAAAACAACAAGTCCACAAAGAACAACGTAATTAAAAAAAAAAAACAACAAACATGAAAAAACGACAATAAAGACGAAACAAAAGCTTGTGATTTAATTGTTTTGAACTCAGTTTGGCAAATAATGTATATCTAATATGGAGACATAATAAAATAGCTAAATTTAATGTAAATATATATGTACGTATATCGGTGAGAAAATGGTTCATGACACCCCTAACTGAATGTTAACACGAAATTCCAGTGGGAAGCAAATGCATTGACAATTAACTTTCAGCCTGCTGGCGGCAAGTGACCAGTGCAGACCAAGATCAGCCTGCTATTCATTCAGAAAAGTTTCTGAAAACCCCTTTGTATAATACGTGGTACTGCCAAATAGGATAATGGACCAAACTATTTTAGAAATTTAGCTGGGTAAGGATTAAATGCCATCAACATTTGTAGATGATATACAGCTATTTTTTTCAACATTTCATCTCATCTTCTCTAGCACTAAAACTTTTGTTTACTGAGTAGTTGTTTTACACTTTTCAGTTGATTCATAGCTGTTAATCTGCTCATTAGTTATTGATGAAATGTAAGAAAGCATAAAATAATTCTTTTGAAAATGTTTTATGTTTTCTCTGTGAAGCTCTGTAGATTTGAGCCAATAGTAAAAGCCTCAGCAGTCTAGCACTGTTTCAGCAAGTCTATATTTTGTCCGACAGCTAATATAAGTTCGGCGTTTAACTTCACATTAAAAAGGGCTCAAAGTGGGGCCTCCTTGGTCGAGTGGTTAAGGTTACTTACTTCGAATTACTTGCCCCTCACCGATGTGGGTTTGAGCGTCACTCGGGGCGTTGAATTCTTTATGTGAGGGATTACGGAAAGTCTCAATATGACCTATAATTGTGTCGGTGCGACGTTAAGCCCAACGAAAAAAAATGTATTCAAACGCTTAGAATAGGAATGCAGAATTATGTATTTGTACAAACCTGTTACACATAATTCACCGGAAAAACCACACAACGGTTTGTCTACTGGAACACCATTAAGCCATCTGATTTCAGTAGATCGAAGCGGCATGTACCTTCTTTTGGAACCAAGGAATATGCCAACACGCTGAAATCAAAGAAGAACAACACCTTACTTGACTCTTAATCAAAGAACCGGAACACTGGCGAGAAACTCATTGAAGGTTGTTTTAAATTTGATGCATTTGAAACAGGCTTTTTTTTGTTTCTGTGTCAAACCTATGGGAGCATAGTGTACTTTACAAGGAATCAACAAAATACACTTTCTTTTTTAAACTTTCACTGTGGTGTAAATGGTAAATTTGTTGTTAGAACAAATACAGGTATTTTTAAAATTTAGAACAAAAAGGGAGATAATAACAGAATAATTGTGACAGGGGCTATTGTACTTTAAGTAATAATAGTGTAGAGAAACAAAAGATACCGAAATAGCTTTATGGAGAAAATATTTTTGGGAGATCGGCAGATTCATAGGTTCGTGGAAGCAATATCAAGAAACGAAAGTAAATAAAAGAATTCGTGAAGGTTTGTTAGTATAAGTGAAATAGTGGTGAAAGGGTACTAAATCAAGCATAAGAACTTTAAGTAAAAAGCCTTTTAAATTGTTTCTTTACTTTCGATGCGGCCCGCGGTGTAATGTGGTTGGTCAAAAGGAAGAGGTACTAAAAGAAAGTAGCGAGAAAGCAAATAGCTTAAAAGAATGAAGGAGAAAATATATCTTTAACATTGAATTTTTAGATAGATGAGGATGAGGCGGTTGCAAGGCCCGATATACATGAATTGACAATAGTTCTTTACATTGGTACATAAATACGTGTATCTAGAAGCTATCAATTGTTCTAATTATGCGCGTTCTTTGTGAAATGTTCACAGTATAACATGATGTATGACGTTTTCATAATAACCTTTTTGTAACGTGATGTAATACATTGTCAACAAAACTATTTTTCAGTGGAAAATGATGCTGTAGCCCTTCGCACATAATACTTTCCCTAATAAATTTAGTTTCGCAATATTGACTGAAACTTATTATTGTTTTGTTTACTTTATATTTTCTAAAACTACTTTGATACTAGAATCAAAATAAAAGCATGATAGTATGGACGTTTTATGAAGTGTCTTGCGATTCGATAATATATTTTGAAGTGGCGCCTTTGTTATTCAGATTGCGCTCTTTATAGCATTAAAGATTAGCCCATGACAAATTATGTTTAACAGTTAATCGTGTGGGAGTGACATTAATTTGCTATTATCCCGAAATGCACATTTCTTGCACTGCACAAGATCGCAATATAATACCATTTTGCCATTTGTTTCATGATAATGGATCGCAAAAATATGCAGGTCATGTGTTCTCAGAATCAGAAATGTTTATTATTGCAAAGTTTTTATTTCCAATACAGAATCTTTACAACTTTTAAACAAGTTATATGGCATTAGAAAGTATTATTTGCCATCAGTTGCTGGTTCTGCATTATTATATGTAATCCATTATCATTATAACTGACTATCAACATTTGAAATATTTGTTACACATATACTATTTCTGGTTACTGTTTGACGGCGCTTATATGTCAAAATGTACGTTAGTTTTATCGTTTTGAATAACTTAAAGTTTATATTGCGATATCGAAGGATGATCTTATAATGTATACAACTATAAGATTTTAAACCTAGTGCTCCACGTATGATTTTCTTATCAATTTGAGACCTGCAGGGTTTCCATTATTGTAAAGAATAACTTTCGTAATATAACGTAAAATCATGTATCTGTCTCTGCTTCCACATTATACAAAGGTATAAAATATATACTATACAATTATATCAATTGAGTTATGGGCACAACATTTAGTTCAGACCAACTTACATGTTAGTATTCCTCATAAAGTTATTGTAAACAGTATGTCTAGTAATTTTAGAAAATGGAGACACAGAAAACCATGGTGGAGTAATTTCCTCACAGATTTCTGGTCAAAATTTACTCTCCCACGCATCGGTCGAATATTACAATACATGAAGTAACGGTAGTGGATACGCTGGTAAAGGAGCGTAGTCAAAATTTTGCTGAAAAAATGGTTGAATTGTTCTTTTAGAAATCTCAAACGGACTTTTAAATCAGACTATGTTGAATTACGCAAGCACTTTGGTCGTGTCGTGCAAAAGACCAAACGAATATACTGGTATAATATGCAAGAATTTGTTGGAAGAAAGTAATGTGGACCAGAATAATTTCTGGAAATCTATTGGAAAAATCTGTGTAAATAATCCCAAGAAATGCAAGTAATTTTAAATGATGGAACAGTAATTACATCTATTTCGGACTTGTTAAAAAATGGAGTTAAGTACTCTTTTTAAAAGTACTGATGAATTTTCTGATACATATAATGATGATGGTAGTAATAGTAATAACTTTGGAAAGGAAATAATGCATCCTTTAATAATTATATTAAGTATTTAGTAGAAGTTAGGAGAGCAATATGAAAAGCTAAACACAGCGGCAAAGGTGTGTGGGTCACAAAATTTAAAATACAGGCTTATTTTTACATTTGTTAATTTGTTTTAATATGCAGATGTGCCCCAATGAGTATGTTTTAAATTTTTAAGTTTAATGGTCTAGAGACATGTCAATTTCACGATGAATCACCTCTCAATTTTTTACTGTAAAGTATTTAACAATAAATTGACAAGGATAAATTTCTATTAAATTGTTTCAGAAAAGAAATGTGAATATAGTATTATAATCTTCATTAATATAGTTTATTATCCAAAACCATAAGAGGAGTCAACATTATGGCCTAGATTTAAAATCGCATGACTCAATAAGTGCAGCTTTGAACCCGATTAAAGACGTGGTGGTCCCTGGCAAAATGACAATATTAAGAGGAATTCCGTAGTAGATTTAGTCTTTTGCGCGCATATCCTTAAAATAGACAGTGAAATAGATCCTGGCGTCAATAACCGACCTTGCCGCAGCAATATAGACAAGTAAGTCGACCAATTAAGTTCATTGCAAATAGCAAGATCGAGGAAAGAAAATGAGTTCATAATTTTGATAAAGCATTTAGGCATAAAGCGAATACTGGGAAATTTTTCTCCCATCAATCTTTAACAGAACGTCGAACATTAACATTCGGCAAATATGAAGAAGAAGTTTAGGAATTGATATTTAATAAAATTATTTACGAGACTGTAAATTATTAAAGAGGATTCTAAAGAATGTTAGTTCTTTTATATATAATCAGTGAGAATTGGTATCTGAAATTGTAACATGAATATAACAGAAGTATACTTTGATGTAACACAAACATATGGTAAAATGTGTGTGTTCTAATTTATATGGAAACGGCCATTGACTGCATCTGTTTGTTAGTATAACCCATATGGCATCCTATTGCCATTTTTGTTTGTATATTATATGTAAATTATATAAATTTTGTGTCCAATCTATTGACACATCTAAATTAGATAATTTCCTGTATGCATCGGTCAATAAACTAAAATAGTGAACGTACTTCGATAAACTTTTCATTGCTCCATTGAATTTGTTAAATGTGATATTTACACTAATAGCGCATATTCAATCGTAACTATAATGTATCATCAATACTTTTCATATCTATTTTTATACTTTAGCTTTCGTTTCTAATAAGTAATCTTTGTAATAATGGAAGTAATAAGTGACGTATTTTTATCATGTGACGTTTGAACTTATTAGATACATTTTTTGTATAATGCACGTATAATTTATAGGGAGCCTACGGAGGTATGGTGTACCCAAAGGAGCAGTTTAATGCCCTGACTTTTTGTTTTGCTATGGTGCTTACCATATGTTATATATTTAGCTTCTTCCGCCAGACGATTTACCTGGTGATGTCATAACCCGGAAGTACAATGCCCGAGGTTCACTTGTCTTCACTCGCCTGGATGTGATATTCCCAGCGCAGAGCTTTCGTCCCATGGTTGTGCCGTAAACCGCAAAGACGATGATTTTTGTTATCCTCTGAAGTCAGCTCAGGGATGCAATCACCTACCACCATAGGGAGCCAATACGGAATCAACGTTTTCACGGTTTAAAGG
The DNA here is from genome assembly GCF_021730395.1 of Mercenaria mercenaria. NCBI lineage: Eukaryota > Metazoa > Mollusca > Bivalvia > Venerida > Veneridae > Mercenaria > Mercenaria mercenaria. The sequence goes on from NC_069373.1 coordinate 64,344,956, forward strand.
GACTGGATTTTGAGATATGTTTTGTTTGTGCTACTTAAAGTTCACAATTACATTAAAGACCTGTGTCACGTCAGATTAGAATGGACTATAAGAACTTTTGTATCTAGAGATACTGAACTTTCTTTTTTTTTCTTTCTTATAATCATTTTTTTTTCTTTTCATATCTATTCATTGTTAATAATCATCTTATGTAAATAAATTTGTAAATATTGTAAAGGGTGTTGATTTGTTTTGATGGTTACTGTCGCCGGTACGGCCTTTCCTGTCACACAAGGCAAATGGTGTGGATGGAATCCCAGCAGAAGTATTTATAAATGACAGTGCTGTTTACTTTTTACATGTGTCGTTTAATTTTTGTTTTAATAATGGCATTGTGCCTACAGTATGGAGTAATGTATTATCATCCCTATTCCTAAGTCTCCTACATGGGATCCTAGAGACCCTCTGTCTTATCGAGGAATTGCCACCGCATCGGCAATCTTCAATTGTAGGATACTTAATGATAGGTTAAACAATTATATTGAAAGGAATAACATCTTAGCTGATGATCAAAATGGTTTCAGAAAGAAGCATGGAACTATAGATCATTTATCTTCATTAACTAGTATTATAGAAACTCGCAAAGAATGTAAGTTACCAACATTTACGGCCTTTATTGATTTTAGAAAGGCGCATGACTCAATAAGTCGGCCAAAGCTTTGGAACAGATTAAAGAACAGTGGTGTGTCTGGCAAAATGTTGCAAGTTATTAATGGGAATTCCGGTAGTGTTTTATGCGCATCTTTCTGCGCCGCCCATACTCTTCAAAAAGGAGATAGTGAGACTAAGTCCGGACGATCAAGTATAATTCGGACGTTTTGGCGGTCGCTTAGCAAAATGGCAAGTAAAGCTCGACACAATGGCAAGTTCATTCCACAAGTGAAGAAGTCGAGGGCAAAACGTAAAAATGAAGCATTCCATAACTTTAGAACTGGCCATAAGCATCATAAGGCCAGAGAAAGCGAACACCAAGCGGCAGACGTTTCCCCACCCACTCAAATCTGTGTAAAAGAAAAAGCGTCAGACGCTTCCACACCAACTCAGTGCAAAATTAGTGGAAGAAGAATTATAGAAATGGACTATCTTGCAAAACAAATGTATTGTACGGACTGTAAAACCCTGCTAAATCTAAAGAGGATTGTGCATGAAAATAGACATGGGTTAGGTTCTGTTTTTATAATTCAGTGAGAATGTGGTATTCTGAACTCTGTATCGACAGGAAAGTCCCATAGAACAGAAGCTCGTGGTCCTCCAGTATTTGATGTGAACACCAAAGGTGCCATAGGTATGATATGTTGGTGTGTTTTTCTAGATTCTATCATGAAAATTTTGTTTGTTCAGTTGATTCTCAGTTCTGTTTGCTGAGTAAGTTGAGGGCTGCCATCCTGGCATTACCTGTTACTTTTTTGACACCATTTTTATTAGTGATATTTAATATGCTAAAAATCTATATATTGTAAGCTAGTCCAACTAATTTGACGCGATCTTAGGAAATATTGAGATAATTTTTCGTATGCCACTCGCGTCACAACACTCGAAAGACCAAAATAGTTGAAGCACTTATCGATGAAATTTTCATTGCTGCCGACACTTTACATGCTATAGGTTTAAATGTCGATTATTTCACGAATTGGCCATAAATTCAAATGAAACTTACATGTATCGAAAGGGGATTCAATTCATTATTGATTTTTATCGAGCCCGCTTGCGTTGTCCAAATGGCTGTTCGGTGTATGTGCGTGCGTCAGTGCGTGCGTGAGTCCGTCCGGATTTATTTGTCCGTACCATAACTTTGACATGCATGGAGCAATCTTGTTTATATTTGGCATGAATGTTAACCTTAAAGACAGAGTCATGCGCAAATCCCAGGTTCCTATCTCAAAGGTCAAGGTCACACTTAGAGGTTAAAGGTCAAATTCAATAACGACTTTGTCCGGAGCATTGCTTCTTCATGCATGGAGGGATTTTGATGTAACTTGGCACAATTGTTCACCATTATGAGACGAAGTATCATGCGCAAGAATCAGGTTCCTAGGTCTAAGGTCAAGGTCACACTTAGAGGTCAAAGGATACAAGAATGACAACTTTGTCCGAAGCATTTCTTCTTCATACATGGAGGGATTTTAATGTTTCTTGGCACAAATGTTCACCACCATGGGATTGAGTGTCATGCGCAAGAACCAGGTCCTTAGGTCTAAGGTCAAGGTCACACTTAGAGGTCAAAGGTCAGATACAAGAATGACTATCCGTAGCATTTCTTTTTCATGCATAGAGGGATTTTGATGTAACTTGCCACAATTGTTCACCATCATGAGACGGAGTGTCATGCGCAAGAACCTAGAATTACTTTCCTTTGTTGTTACTATAAATAGCTTATATTGTAACTTTTTTATTTCTGGTCGAAGGGAAAAATCAGGACCACTTTTCTGTAGTACAACATGCATGTTACGTCCAATTTTTAGGTGTATTTTGACCTATCTCTACTGGTAAGGATTTTCGTGTGGACTTATAAATTTCTTTTTTTTTTAAGATTTACTTCCCTTTGTTGTTACTACAAATAACTTATATTGTAACTTTTTGCAATCTTTGTTTTATTTGGCATAAATGTTTGCCTCAATGCGACAGAGTGTCGTGTGTAACTCCCAGTCCTTTTGACAGCTGACGGGCTCGACATGTTGCCCGTGGGCATCTAGTTGTAGTACTTAACAAATAATATCTAAAATAACAAACTTTCTGGTTGAAATGTCCCCGAAAATAAAATACAGGAACAAATAAAAATAATCCCCAAAAAACTTGTTTTTTTTCTATAAATTGTTGAATTTTACACAACAAACAGTCCCCGGTGTCACATTGTTTATTCCTTATCGGTTTCATGCCCTCGAGCAGGACACATGTTGATTAAGCCTGCTTTGATCCAGCGACGATTTCTTGATGACACTGATTAAGTTACGGTCAGTTATTTTGATGACCCTGATTAAGAACTGACAGGATTATGCAATCAATAACTGTTTCATGAAACTTAAATCAGGAGCAAAAGTTGTAAATCTCTTTGTTTTAGTACGGCGGTAAAGCTACATGTAGCCTTTATGGAAGAGATTATTGAAAACGGTCAGTTAAACAATAGTTACGTAAACAGTGAGTCTGTTTTTTACGCAACACTAAGTACAGCACTTTTAAACTCGACTTTTCAAAGAAAAAGTAGCCCCGGCGTCGGCGTCGCCGTTGGTTAAAGTTTTTTATCAAGTCAAATATCTCTGTTACTATCAAAGCTACTGACTTGAAACTTAAAAAGTTATTTACTATCAAAGTCTACAAAAGGTGAAAAAATTCCCATAACTCTGATTTAAACTTTGACAGAGTTATGCCCCTTTTAGCTCACCTGTCACAAAATGACAAGGTGAGCTTTTGTGATCGCGCGGCGTCCGTCGTCCGTGCGTCCGTAAACTTTTGATTGTGACCACTCTAGAAGTGACATTTTTCATGGGATCTTTATGAAAATTAGTCAGAATGTTCATCTTGATAATATCTAGGTCAAGTTAGAAACTGGGTCACGTGCGGTCCAAAACTAGGCCAGTAGATCTAAAAATAGAGAAACCTTGTGACCTTTCTAGAGGCCATATTTTTCAATGGATCTGCATGAAGATTAATCAGAATGTTCATCTTAATGATATCTAAGTTAAATTTGAAACTGAGTAACATGCAATCAAAAACTAGGTCAGTAGGTCTAAAAATAGAAAAACCTTGTGACCTATCTAGAGGCCATATTTTTCATGGGATCTGTATGAAATTTAGTCTGAATGTTCAAGTTTGAAACTGCGTCAACTGCGGTCAAAAACTAGGTCAGTAGGTCTAAAAATAGAAAAACCTTTTGACCTCTAACTTTTGCTTGTGACCACTTTAGAGGTCACATTTTTCTTGGGATCTTTATGAAAGTTGGTCAGAATGTTCATCTTGATGATATCTAGGTCAAGTTCGAAACTCAATCACGTCCGATCCAAAACTAGGTCAGTAGGTCTAAAAATGGAGAAACATTGTGACCTCTCTAGAGGCCATATTTTTCAATGGATCTTCATGAAAACTGATCAGAATGGTTGCCTTGATGATATTTAGGGCAAGTTTGAAACTCGATTACGTGCAATTAAAAACTAGGTCAGTAGGTCTAACAAGAGGGCCAAGATGGCCCTAGGTCGCTCACCTAAGAAACACACCATAACAGTGTAAAACATGTTAGACCTAGTGATTTCATGGAAACAAATATTCTGACCAATTTTCATTAAGATTGGACCAAAAAATTGGTCTCTTGAGCTTAAACAAGCATTTTCTTAGATATGACCTAGTGACCTAGTTTTTGACACTAGATGACCCATGTTCAAATTCGACCTAGATTTTATCAAGGCAATCATTCTGACCAAAATTCATAAAGATCAATTGAAAAATACAGTCTGTATCGCATACACAAGATTTTTCTTTAATTTGACCTAGTGACCTAGTTTTTGACCCTAGATGACCCATGTTCAAACTCATCCTAAATTTTATCAAGGAAATCATTCTGACCAAATCTAATGAAGATCAATTGAAAAATACAGCCTCTATCGCATACACAAGGTTTTTCTTTAATTTGAAAAAGTGACCTAGTTTTTGACCCCAGATAACCCATATTCAAACTCGACGTATATTTCATCAAGGCAAACATCCTGACAAAATTTCATTGAAATCAACTTAAAAACACAGCCTCTATCGCATACACAAGTTTTTTCTTTAATTTGACCTAGTGACCTAGTTTTTGATCCCAGATGACCCATATTCAAACTCAACCTAGATTTTATCAAGGCAATCAATCTAATCAAATTTCATGAAGATCAATTGAAAAATACAGCCTCTATCGTATACACAATGTTTTTCTTTGATTTGACCTAGTGACCTAGTTTTGACCCTAGATAATCCATTTTCAAAGTCTCCCTAGATTTTATCAATGTTATCATTCTGACTAAATTTCATGAAGATCAGTTGAAAAATACAGCCTCTTTCGCATACACAAGGTTTTTCTTTGATTTGACCTAGTGACCTAATTTTTGACCCCAGATAACCCATTTTCAATCTCGACCTAGATTCCATCATGATAATCATTCTGACCAAAATTCATGAAGATCGTTTAAAAAATACAGCCTCTATCGCATACAAAAGGTTTTTCCTTGATTTGACCTAGTGACCTAGTTTAGTTTTTGACCCCAGATGACCCATTTTCAAACTCGGCCTAGATTTCATCAAGGTTATCATTCTGACCAAAATTTATGAAGATCATTTTAAAATTCAGCCTCTATCGCATACAAAAGGTTTTTCCTTGATTTGACCTAGTGACCTGGTTTTTGACCCCAGATGACCCATTTTCATATTCGGTCTAGGTTTCATCAAGATAATCAATCTGACCAAATTTCATGAAGATCAATTGAAAAATACAGCCTCTATCGCATACACAAGGTTTTTCTTTGATTTGACCTAGTGACCTAGTTTTTGACCCCAGATGACCCATTTTCAAACTCGTTCTAGATTTCATCAAGGTAATCATTCTGACCAAAATTCATGAAGATCAATTGAAAAATACAGCCTCTATCGCATACACAAGGTTTTTCCTTGATTTGACCCAATGACCTAGTTTTTGACCCCAGATGACCCATTTTCAAACTCGGCGTAGATTTTATCAAGGTAATCATTCTGACCAAATTTCATGAAGATCAATTGAAAAATACAGCCTCTATCGCATACACAATGTTTTTCCTTGATTTGACCTAGTGACCTTGTTTTTGACCCCAGATGAATGTTCATCTTAATGATATCTAGGTCAAGTTCATAACTGGGTCAACTGCGTTTAAAAACTAGGTCAGTAGGTCTAAGAATAGAAAAACCTTTTGACCTCTCTAGAGGCCATATTTTTCAACGGATCTTCATGAAAATCGGTCACAATGTTTACCTTGATGATATCTAAGTCAAGTTTGAAACTTGATTACGTGCTGTCAAAAATTAGGGCAGTAGGTCTAAAAATATAAAAGCCTTGTGACCTCTCTAGATGCCATATTTTTCAAGAGATCTTCATGAAAATTAGTAAGAAAGTTCATCTTGATGATATCTAGGTCAAGTTCAAAACTGGGTCACGTGCCTTTAAAAACTAGGTCATTAGGTCAAATAATAGAAAAACCTTGTGACCTCTCTAGAGGCCATATTTTTCAAAGGATCTTCATGAAAATTGGTCAGAATGTTTGATGATATCTAGCTCAAGTTTGAAACTGGGTCACGTGCAGTCGAAAACTAGGTCAGTAGGTCAAATAATAGAAAAACCGTGTGATCTCTCTAGAGGTGATATTTTTCAAGGGATCTGTATGAAAGTTGGTATGAATATTCATCTTGATGATATCTAGGTCAAGTTCGAAACTGGGTCATGTGCGGTCCAAACCTAGGCCAGTAGGTCTTGTCCTTAAGTACAATGGTAACAGGTGAGCGATATAAGGTTATTATGGCCCTCTTGTTTGATAAAGCCAAATATCTCTGTTATTATCAAAGCTTTGGACTTGATACTTAAAATAGTTACTTACTATCAAAGTTTACACCAGGAACCATATCCATAAATCTGATTTGAATTTCGACAGAGGTATGCCCCCTTTTAACTCGTTTTGTTAAAGTTTTTGATAAATTCAAATATCTCCGTTACTACCAAAGCTTTTGACTTGAAACTTAAAATAGTTATTAACTATCAAAGTGTACACCAGGAGAAACAATCCCAATAACTCGACTGAATTTTGGCAGAGTTATGCCACTTTTTAACTTAGAGCTTTTTGGTTAAAGTTTTATGAGGTTTTTACTGGCAAAGCTCTAATTCAGAGTCAATGTCACAGAAAAGTCGAGCGTGTTGTCTTACGGACAGCTCTTGTTATTATACATGAGAAGTAACTGCTAATTAAGTCATCCTCGATCTAACTGAGATTGAGCAGTAATTTTAGAACACTTCTTAAGTTTGGCGCTTCGGAACATGATTTTAAAGGTCAGTGTCTTGTCACTGTTGGTTCTATTTCGGAGTTAGTATTGACTTCTCAGTTTTATTTGTATGTGAATATTTAAATATTGTATAAATTATGAATGCTTTGGTGATAATTTTATATGCGATATTTTTATAGTTGTATTACGGTGCCCCTAAAGTGACATGTTACACACTTTTTTTATTTCGTTTAAACGAAAGAACTATTTCGTTTAATTTCGTTTAAACGAAATCATTTCGTTTAAACGAAATAAGTTTAAACAAAATCATTTCGTTTCAACGAAATAACTATTTCGTTTAAACGAAATGATTTCGTTTTAACGAAATAACTAATTCGTTTAAACGAAATGATTTCGTTTTTACGAAATGTTATTTCGTCAGACCGAAATCATTTCGTTTAAACGAAATGATTTCGTTTTTAGGAGATGTTATTTCGTTAAAACGAAATCATTTCGTTTAAACGAATTAGTTATTTCGTTCAAACGAAATGATTTCGTTTAAACTTATTTCGTTTAAACGAAATAAAAAAAAATCTCACATTACCTAAGTGGAAAAAAGTGTGTAACATCTCACTTTAGGGGCACCATACAGTCTCTTGTAATTCCGATTTGATTGGCCATGTACATTGTGCATTGCTTGTAATATTTTTTTAATTGAATGTATATGGATTAGACTTTAATAAAGAAATATATATTTGTCAGACGAAACGAACAGTCCATAATCAGGATAAAACTTTAATATTCAGAAATACCTCACTTCAAATGATTATGACAGATAATACTGCTGTAGTTAAGAAAAATAGTTTATTTATTATGCATTTTCATTGCAAATTAATTTGTACTAATTATTATTTGGTTTGAACGTCTGATTTTTATATCCCTGTTGATTTGAACGGGCATTTCCCTTACCTGAAATGTCTCGTTGCTTGCATTTAGTAAATCTAGAACTTCAAAATCGGCGACTCTGGTACCCGTTTCATCAAATGCAACTAATTCATCTAAACCTGAAGGGGTTAAAATGAACATAATATTTTAGTTTTTTAACTATTTTACACGATTGTCCACAATACAAGATATGTTTAAAAGTGAAATTTGAAGAAATTCCATACTAAGCATTTTTGTCAACACAAGGAATATGTCCTACACAGCGAAATGTCATCATCACCGGCTCTAATATCACAAAACGCAATAATACATCCAATGGAGAAATGAAACGCGCTGCTACAGTGTCCAGATAGGCTAACAACTTGTACACACACATGCGTGCCCGAATGAGAAAAATTCCTCGCACGATTGGACTAATCAGCTTCGGCTGAACACATATTAGCATTTCTATAGTACCTAATTTTTATATTAAATGTGACGTAGAAATAACAAAAGTAAATGCATTACAGTCAGCCGGTAAGCCACATGATTTGGGCTAAAGCAAATATAGTTCTCTGTTAAAAAACATAATCTGCAAAGATAATTAATCTTTAAAATTACATCTACTTTAACGTATTAATATACCCCTGTAACATTTCTACATAAATTGCACTCTAATGCCGTTTTCAAAGACAGGTAACTTAACAACCAGAAAACGTAAATTGAAAAAAAAATAGATTGTTTCTACAAAACTGATATTAGATATCTATATTCATAATGACATATATTAAAATCGCATTTCACTGAGACTTTCAAAAAAACGTTTGGTTTGAATGGTTTTAGATAAAAGGAACATTCAACTTTACGCCCTTGTTAGAATCAGTAAAGTTATAAACGTATGATAAAAGATGTATGCCTATTTTCTATAGTAACTGTTGAAACACCAACGGGATTCATTTGTATTGCTAATTATCACACATTCTAACATGGCTCGATTTGATTTCCAGTTGAACAAAGAAGAAAATCAAGCTCTGTATATTCTGCGATAAACAACGGTTAACGCGCGAGAGAATTATGACGTCAATTATGACGTCAAATTGCCGCATGACGTCCGATACATTACTCCTCGCGTAAAAGAAGCCCAGCATAATATTTATTAAAATATATCAATGAGCATGTCAGAATGAAAACAATCAAGGCCTTCTTGTGATTTATCGTCTAATTTACACGGTTCATCGTTCAGATGCTTCAGTATTTAACCACTCGGGCTAACGCCCTCTTGGTTCAATTCCTACGCATCTGAACTCTGAACCGTGATAAATCAGACGATAAACCACCCGAAGGCCTTGATTATTTGTTAAACAAATCACTGTTTTAACGTCACAATTATTACGTCATGGCGTCAAACGGCATAGCGGCGCGCTGGAAAAGAAGCCGATTGAAAACGGGCAAATATCTGATTAATGTCGTCAAGGATGTACTTAAAAATCCTTGGTAACGTGTTAGAATCGAAATAATATATCTCATTTAGTGATTTGCTCTTGAATAAATCATTATTTTTCGTTCAGATGCGTAATATTATAGCACTCGGCTGCGCCCTCTTGATATAATTTCTTCGCATCTGAACTCCAAACAATGATTTATTCAACGACAAATCACTGGATGAGATATATTATTTCTTAAATAATTATAACAGATTCTAGAATCCTCGGATCTTCATGATTTTTATTTGAAATTTCAGTATATCATACGTTTTGAGCAGTATGTACTTATATGAATTGATTATATTTGTTAAATATTGGCTCCTCAGACTTAGATTCATATAAATATATGCGGCGAGGTCCTTAAAACTCAAAGAATCCTGATAAAGGGAATCCATCTACAAATGAGCCGTGCCATGAGAAAACCAACATAGTGGCTTTGCGACTAGCATGGATCCAGACCAGCCTGCGCTTCCGCGCAGTCTGGTAAGGATCCATGCTGTCCGCTAACAGTTTCTCTAATTGCAATAGACTTTGAAAGCGAACAGCATGAATCCTGACCAGACTCCGCGAAAGCGCAGGCTGGTCTGGATCCATGCTGGTCGCAAAGCACTATGTTGGTTTTCTCATGACACGGCTCAAATAATTGTAGTAAGTAATGGCAACATAATGCATCTACCACTCTGAGACTTTAGATGAATTCACCATTCTACTTAATTGATTGATTTGGACGCCGCAAGATTTCATAATGTTAAACTTTGCCTGTGAAGTTCAGATTATGTAAATAGTTTATACCATTAAAATCGAACCGATAGTGCGAAATGGCATTCTCTGGTGCCAAAACCAGTACAAAATATAGTTAGGAGCACGGTTTCCAGTATTATATCAGTTATATATTATCTGTTGTTGTCCTAATAGGTAAGATATAGAACATTATTATACCTCACTTTTGTCTCCCATTACCCGAGAAAGAGATATTTTGACTATCAAAAACATTTTCAACCTTTTTGACATGTGACCAAGCGAAAGTGACCCTCAGGTCATGTGACCGCGCTGGTATATATATCAATATTTTAAATTTTGTTCTGTATAATAAAATAAATATCATATGGCAGCGTGTGTGACATTGATATTGTCAACCCTCGCCTCGGGTGACATTCTGTCCTCGGGTTGACACTATCAATTTCACACACGCTGCCATATGATATCTATATAATATAGATGGATAATTTTGTTTTGTTAAACCTTGGCTGAGCCTAACAAGGTCGTACACTTGATTTCATTTTATTTAAGGTCTTAAAAAACAAAACATTTTGACTGAGATTAATACCATATTAACATATGTTATAATCTTATAAAAAAGATGATCAATACTTTAAACTGCATCATTGTACTGGCAAAATGATTTTTATTTTTTACCCTGTTGTTCAGTTATCCCTCTTAGAAAAAGATCGTGTTGGGATTTTGATTTTGAAATATTACGAGGGTATATTAATTTGTAAGTTATCATAGTTGTACAAAGGCTCTTGGGACGTTTAACGTTTAGCATGTCTATTTTGTTTCGAAACTCAGTAAACTGTGTAAGCTCGCTTGACTCAAAATGCAATGGAAAACTATTTAATAGGAACAAACCTTCAAATGTGCCATTGAAAAATGACCTTGCAATTTTGTAACCATCAGAAATGTCCCCAGTTTCAGCTAGACTCTTGTTATACGCTGCTCCAAGGTAAAGAACTGCCTCGTAAAATGCCGTAATAAAATAATGGACCTAAAATAATAATAATAGAAAAAGGTAAGTGAAATCGTTTATATTTGAATATTTGCGTTAAAATATCAACATTTTGAAAACAGAAAATCAATATCTGAATTCAAATTTTGTGAAAGCCTTTACGAAATACGACCTTTGACACATAGTTCAGGTACTACTTAAGTACTTGCCTTCGCATAATCAACGTTTTTAATTCATTACCCGTATCTTTAACTTACATTCATGATACTTAACATATAAAGTGCTTTCCATGTTTAAACCTATGAGTGACTGCTGCTAAAAATAAATGGTTATAGGCTCAACACCACTAATTAAAATCTGACTGTTCTTTATGTAAAATCCACTTTTTAAAGTTTTATAACATTTTCTAATATGTGAGATTTTCAGAGACCCATTTCCATAAAGAACTATATGGCTATTATAGAAAAGAAAGAGAACAAATGGTGTTTACTTTTATTTAAGAAAACTATTATCTACAGTGTATTATTTTACAACTACTACTCACATTTAATAATCCGAAATTTGCTAATGTAGCTCCGAGTCCTAATGGAAGAATTATATTACAGTATTTTTCAGGAGACAATTCAATTTTGATTTTAACAATACATATGTACGTAAGTCACTAAGACCTCATCAGGAAGCACTGTCAACTCTGCGATAGAGAGTTCTTCAATTTATCCGTTTTTTTTCTCAACCATCTTCTCAACAACAAAATGTACAGCGCTTGAAACATTTATAGCAGCTAAACAAGCTTATCTATCTATTAACACTAATTATCCATTTTTCCCACGTTGCTTTAGAAGTCGCCCAGAGTGCAATGCGCTTATTGAGTCTAGTAATATTTATGCCAGAAAGAAGTGACTAATATCTAGAGATATCGCACTAAAGACGGTTGCCAAGCCATGTCACCCATGACAACTGTATTTAGAATGTATTTTCCTACTCATAAAAAAGTACAGGTATAGAAACCGCCAATTATATTTTGCTGGCAGTGTCTAATAATGTCTTGAAAACCATGTTATAAAAAACAGGATTAATATCAATCAGAAAATGCCTTGGTCCAAGAATGTAGTATTTTCAAACTGCAGTCAAGAGAAAAAATGTTTAATAATGTTTATTAAGCTAAGATACGATGGAAACTTTTAGATTTGCAACATTCAAAACATACAGCTGTTTTCAATTTTTATCTTGGTACTTGTTTGCAAGTAATCCAAACGTTTTTACTATTTGCTATCCTTTCCAAGTGTATTATATAATAGATAAATATTATTCATAAGTAATGTGTAAAGTGTACATATATGTATAGGATTTATTGCATTCGTTAATATCTTACATAATTGTTTACTGTGCCTGTGATACTAAAAACACGATAAAACACGTTCAACTTACTTATTGAATATACTTTTCCTCTGAAAATGGCGCGTATACACCTTTATACAACATTTTCATTGGAAAACTCCTTAAATATCACAGTACATTATTAGACGGAGATAAAATTTGAATCCAATGAACAATAACTATGAAGCACTCTTTTCAAAAGGTACAAGCAAAAGAAGCTTTTATTTGGCAGTCATGCTTTTATTATTTTGCGAACATGCAATATTTTATACCTTATTTTATAGTTAAAAAGATTTCAACAGTTCTCATACTTACTTCTTCTTCATAATTAATTACTGTTAAAGAGCTTTCAAAATTGACAGAAAATACTAATAATTATTAAAGCCTGAAACATTAACAGTAACAACCGTAATATTACTGTGGTGATTGGGCACTCAAGAAAGCAAATATTTTATTTGTTTAGATATGAGTTTAGGTCATCCTTCTAGTTGCTTATGAAAAACAAGAGGCAATTCATATTCAATTTTCAGGAAAAAAGTAAGAAACGACTTTCAACTAAAAGCGGAAAGTACAGTGCTATAATAATTTGCAAAAGCTAATTTGAATCAAGTGTATGTATTAGTATTCGGTTAAGCAGTATATTTTTTCAAGCCACGTTAAGGAAAATCTGAACGGATGAGTGTTTGGGTGAATGGGGAATAGCCCACTTATATTTAGAATTGAATGGTTGATAGGGCACTTACTGAAGTAAATTTCAGTTATTTGTCATATTTTACAGTAAAGTAGGATTCCACATACTTATATTTAAAAATTTAGAAAGCATTGTAGAAAAAAGCATTATGTTATCGAATAAGTTTTTTAAAGATACCTAATACTCATCTTTAATAAATATTTTATCTTTAGATATTTATTTCCAATGTAGAAACTCCTCATCATCTGTATACAACTTTACCTAATAAAATGATTTATTGTACATGTAGAGCTACATTCACAATAAAATACCATGCAGTAGCAGGCGTTTGTTGAATAATAAGTATGTACTATTTTAAAACTGTTACACAGTACTGTTAATACAAATAAACGTCATGGTAAGTGTATGCTTGCATAACTCTATGTAATAATTATTCATATTTTCGCATATGAAATCTTGATGCTGTATACATCTTATGTTTTTAAAAATACTTTCATCTGCATGAATGTTTTGGCTTGCATCTGTATCTTAAAGGGAATTCCGATAGTTTTTTATGCGCATCTTTCTGCGCAGCCGACACATTATATGGAAAACTGAACTGAAGTCAAAATTTGTTGAAACATGTTACAGACAGTCTTAAATATGACAAATCTTGAATGAAATAACATTTTTGATAAGTTTTATCAGTAATCAAATGTTGATACTGGTTTATGTTGTATTGACAAGTATCATGCCTGACAGGTATCTTGCTATTTTTGTGGTTGTTTTCACATCGCATTTTAGTACAAAGACATTGTTGTTCATATAATGTAAGATAATTGACTTAGTACTGATAAGACATTATCACCTTTCAGATTATTTAGTATTCAATTATAGAAAGAATTAAGAAGTTTTAAAACTTTTTTTAACTTCTAGCAGACATACATGTAATCAGCTTGGCCGGTTTCGCGCCATTTTCCGTCCGAACAGGTGTTGTATGCTAGCGGTCTTAACATAAAAATTAGCCTGGTGACCCATACATTTTTAGCCATTTTTATGCTCACTATACAATTATCTATACATAAGAAAAACAGGAACAAATTCTATGAAAGAGTTTTTTCAAAATTTAAAAAAAATATTCTTCACTATGGGCATTTTTCACTGGAAAAAGTTCACAAAAGTAAATATGAAACAATATTTTTTTTCATTTGTACCCATTATTGTAAGGATAGAGTATTACAAATATGACTATGATATCAAATAAGTAAATAATAAAATCTGTAAAAAGAAAAAAACTTATTGTGCTGTCTTGATGTATATTTTGGTTGGTATTTACAAAAAAGCAGAAAATTATGAAAATGTTGAGAACTCGCTAGCAGTTTCAGCAACAGTGGGTGTGTTCAAAACAATTTTTCACAAAAAACAAGCCTGGTGACCTATTGTTTTTATTTGTTCGTTGTTTTCAGCACAAAATTTCCTATCATATATGTGAATTTAAAAAATTTCTGTGAAAGGAAAAAAACTATAGGAATTCTCTTTAAGCAGTGTTGAAGATTTTGTTTTTCATGTTTGTAATTCCTGATCATTTGTATTTTAATGATATTCTACATAGAATGAATTTATGAAAGTGTTCATATCCATGAAAATAGTGCTTTACGCCTATATATTTGATATAATACTAACATAACAATAATAATAACAATACTACTAACAATCATAATCATAACAATCATAATAAAAATAATAAATGATAGACAATAGATGATAACAAAAACAATAAAAATTTAAAAATGCTACAAAAAAAGTCTGTCTTGGAAATATTACCTATATTCATAAAGAAACTGCGTATATTTAAATTTTAAAAAAATGCAATTAAGAACAAACCATATGTTAGAATTATATGAATCCGTCATACTGCGACTAATCATTTAGTGTAATGCTTACCGAAATGCTCCTTTGAGTACAATTAATTAAAAAAAAAATGAGCTTTAATTATCTAAGAGATCGGAGGTGATATTCAATGTCTCTAAGGGAATCAGGAAACCATGCCAGCTGTAACTATAACAACTTCAAATTGCGTAATTTCAGATTCGATTAAATTTCTATTGTCAAATAAAGTATAAAATATGAGCAAGCTTAAGCTGTTTTCATTAAAAAAAATATATCTTTAAGGATATTAAATCGCTATGTTGTTCCATTCCTGCAAATTATTAGTAATTTCAATTGAATAAAAGTAGTTTTAAACTATACGTCCTTAATGTTATTGAAATGGACATTTAAAAACTTAGAAGCAATTCCAGCAACATCTATATCTTTAAGCGTCTGCCCAAATCATCGTAGACTGGGGGCGATCACGTAATTGTCCTGCATGATTTAACCTTTGACATGAAAAACATGCAATAATCTTCCATAAGTTACCACTAAGAAGAAATAAATACCTCACGTAACATTATATCTTTAAATGCTAAAACGTTTCTTTGATATATCACTGATTTAGATAAAATCAGTGTGAGGATGTGACCGGATATGGGTGATGAGGAAACAGATAAAACTTTTTATATAATGCAGTCGTACCTTGTAAATGGAAGTACGGTGTGCCTGAATACAGTTTCATTACAGACAAAAAATAGCCCAGGGCCCAGTTGTTCGAAACTTTAACAGGCGATTAAGCTAACGGTTGATTAAGTTTTAGGGCTCCTTTTCGGCATTTCAGAAGACTTTGAAAAACAGATGTATGATGTAGGAATTTTGAACACTGGAAAATCTTTACAATAAAATCAAAACATCACAACAGTGTGTCCCACCAAGTCTAGTATTTTTAATCAAAATTTATACGATGGTTAGTTTAACAGTCGGTTAAAGTTTCGAACAACCGGGCCCAGATTGGCAAACATGATTTAAAAAGATTATATTTGACCCTGACCCGTTTCCTGACAATGACTCTAAAGATGGATCAGGCAGAAATTACAGTAGAAATGTTAAAACTCAAATAAGGAAGTATGATATTCAGAAAGTTCTGACAACTCTGACCTTAACACCTTGAAGATACAGCATATAGTTCAACATCGCACATAGCAAATATCTTGATACTGGTTTTAAAAAACGCTAAAATGTTAATGAAGTTAAAACCAGAACAAGAAAGTGTCTGAATATGGACAGACAGTCGGACCGACGGAATGATTACTGTTATTAATAGATTTTGAAAAATAACCATAATAAAAGTCGAAATATTATTTTCTATTTATATTATTTAATTCATAATGTGAAAATGGGTCCTGAAAATTCTCCGATACTCCTGAAAGATTTTGGATTTCAAGTATACCGGTATAATCATTTCATCCAAAAGGACTCTAAATAAACTCCAAATAAGTTCGGTGCCACATTGAGTTATATGCGGTAAACGCTACAGTAAGAACAGTTAATGGCAAATACTCGAATACAAGTCAAAATGACGGTTTTGAAATCTTCTTAAGTTATTATTTACAATTACAGTTTAGAATATTCTGGATTTTTGGCGGCCATCTTGGTGGCCTTCTTGAATATTTCAAAATGCTCAATGGTGACAGAGTTGCATCATCCAGATTCTATTAAGATACATGTTGTAGAAACTTTTTTATGCAAAATTACTTTGTGCATACTGTAATTTGAGGTTAGGTAACTAATTGGCATTTGGCATACTGACTAAACTAGCAGAATGTGTCTGTTTACTTGACGATGTATAAATTCTAATAAACATGATTTCGAATTCCTCAGGTATTCAGTTTTACTTTGTTCCTTAAATAATATAATGGAAATGAGTACACTGAATACGCAATCAATGTGTAAAAACTCAAACAATGTAAGTACTTTATCTTTATTTACGGAACTACAGAAATGTTACATTCTTTGACTTACTTATGTGTACCAGTATTAAATAGAATTATTAGTTACTGCTATCATGTGACCTATAATTGGAATTTAAGAATTTTGGCCGCTGGCTTGGACCTATGTACATATCAGGGTGAAAGACCACAACAGATGTCCAATCTAAAAGCCGAAAATTGGATAAAGAAGTTGATATAGGTATACCGGTTCGGTGTTTTTGAAATTATAGCCGTAGTCTCGGGCAGATCGCATTCGGATATCCGTCTGAAATTGAGTATTGTTTGCCGCAGGATTCACAAGTGTAAAAATAAACACAGATTCATAGACTTTCTTCAGTGCTTCATCCATCTTGTCACCTGAAATATTGTTTAAATAATGAAAATATTGTGGACGAACTAAAGTCTAAAGGGCATATACCAAAGATATATATATAATGTCTTAATTTCAAAACAGCGCATGAGTCGTTGTCACTTGAAATAATGGGTATAAGGTCAAATGGTTGAATTTCTTCATGTTTGAATCTAGACCTAGCCAAAACGCATATCCAGTTCGTGTCTATTACCATGCATGGTATTCATTAACTTCTAAAATATGCAAGTCAATTTCAAATACTAACGTTTTCATTCTGTTACAAATGGCGATTTTTAGTTATTTCTTATTTGAAAGAAGATAATGCAACCAAGTAAGTTAAAAGTAACTAATGACTGATATATAATTTGCACGTTTTCATTAGATTATGTAAAATCAAAAAATATAAAACACTCTGAATTTGAACAAGTGAAAGATATATATATAATATTATATATATATATATATATATATATATATATATAATATATATATATATATTTATATATATATATATAATATATATATATATATATAACAGAAACAAAACAAAGTAAAAGGACTTAATATTTGAACATTTCAGGTTTTCATTTATACATATGAAATTCGAAAAACTTTATTGCGACATTTACTAAGTATGAATTAGTTTAAAAATTACTACCACGACTTTCACGGTGGTTTCAAAGCTTTGCTTCAAAAAACACAAACAATTTCATATTGATATTAGGAGCAGTCGAAAGAAGCCACATGCATTACATTGTGCTACGAAAAGTGACTTAAAAGTGACTATTCATTTACGTCTTTCAAATCTAATGGCCTATTTATGTCAAACTAAGCAATGAAATATTACATGATAGGAAACAAATGAACACAATCTTTCCTGTGAAGGTTTCTTCAATAATTTTGTGTACAGCAGTTGCAGCTAGATGAAGTAAATTGTTATCTTTTCTAACAGTTTTACTTTAAATGTAGTAAAGACGACGCACTAAATGTGTAAACTGTGGTAAATGTTGTCATAGATGCAACAAATAAAGTAACTTCACAGTTATGGCAAATGGTACCATAGTTAGAAATTTAAGAGGAAATTTGTCCATATGTGTACATTTGTAAAATTAATGGAATGTGTTACTTTTAACGAACTTCTAACAAACAGTCGATAACACTCGTGTAGATTTATGTGTCTTTAAATCCACTTAATACGTGTGTTTGTTTGGTAACGAAAATCATACCGAGGAAGAAATTTACTGATAATTTTTAAAGAACTGTCAGACTGTTATGTCGAAGTGTAACAGTACAAAAATATATCAAACATACATAATCAAATCGTTTTCGTTAAAAGATCAGATTTCAGCTACAGTATTAGCTTCACGCAGTTGCTCCTCTCCCAGTTATGACCCTGGACTTATGACTCTCCCTCTCTCAATCTCTCCATCTATCTCACTAACGCTTAATTCCTACAGTTTGCACTCTTTATCTTTTTCCGACATTTAGCTGTTTATTCCAAATATATTTGATCTATTTTCATGAGAATACAATGAAATCAATATGAAATCCTTTAAATATGCATTCGGGGCGGACTGATTTAAATACGTATGTTTGATGAACTTATGCCTTTCTTTAAAATGTTTTGTCTAAGTATTATATTTGAACATTTTATATGTAACCATAAAAAGAGAATGGGGCAAAATGTGTTTATATCAAATGTCTTTAATTTTGTTTTTAAGACATACGACTTAAAGAAGCAAAATTACTGTGTAACCTTTTAGGAAGTTTCTATAAGATCCCCACCAATCTATCTCTGCTAACTGGATGACCATAAATACGTAGTCCCCAGAAGCCATGCCCAGTTGATAGGCGTGGTACATCAGTGTACGGAACTCTCCAGCATTGACAAGCACAATAAACACTGAAACAGAAAGTTTATAATTAAGTGATTAATTTAAGACTATATATTGATTATGTAAAATAAATAAAATGTGTTATCAGACGCATTTTTGTAAGATTTGAAGATAAATCAATAGAAATGCCTATGATTTCAAAGCAAACCAAAGTAACAGGATGCAAAGGTACTAATCGCAAAAAGGGAAGAAAAAACCGAAGAAAAAAAACAAAAACAATTTTGCTAACGTGACTTTTAACTATAAAATCTTAAAGAATATCCTTTAGAAGCATAGACATCAATCAAGAAAACCAAAAGCAATCTAAGTGTAACTGAATATCTTCATGAGAGGTAATCTTATGAAATACCACTCATATCTTCTTGTACAGCCTTCGGTGGATATCTATCATTCAGATAATTGAATAGATACCATATTTTTAAGGAGGAGAAAATATAACAACACAATAAAGTCGCGATACACATTGAGCTCTTGAGGTAAGAATTTACCATCCTGTCCTTAATTTTAATGAGTAATAATCGCATTCGCTTCATAATTGAACATTTGGCGGACATCGTCATAATTTTAACAGATAAAAACAAAGAAAAATGATGTTTATCCTGTATGTTATTTATTTTTCAATGCAGGGGTATCATGGTCGGTTTTTATAGATAATAATATAATATTAATTATATATACGTATAAGGTGTTTTTCCAATTCCCAATTTGGATACACGTGTGCAATTTGAGCAAGAAAATTACAAACATCTGTTATATTGCTTTTTTTGTAGATGGAATCACCTTATTTAACCTTAATATTTTTTTATATTTATTTGAAGCACTCTCTGTTTAAAGATGCAGGGTAGTTAGCAATAACTTATATGTCTGATTTTATGCGGGAAAAGTCCATTTATATGATTTATAACAGTTATTTGTAAAAGTAGAAAGAATGGATAACTTTTTTGTTTACAACATCTAAGTCTAATTATTGTATCACTTTTCATGCATACACTTAAGCTAAACATCATTGTCATGAAACAAAATGCCAATTAAGAGACTGTACATGTTGCTCTACAAATGCTGTAAACACAATTTACACACATATCTACAAGATAATACTAAGAAAACTCTGCTAATTCTTGGATTGGTGATCAGCAACGACTGCTTTTCTTTGGATTGTATAAAGTACAATAGAACACAAAAGTAAAATTAGCAATTATACATTATTTACACAAATAAACATTATCTTATTTCACATGTTATGACATGTGTTGGCACGAAGTCTGATAAAGAGTGGTTAGTAAAAAATACATTTAGTCTTTTTAGGTATCATGACAAGCCAAAAACGTTCTGCACAATAGGAACAGCATTTTGCATCAGAATAATGGGTAAATAGTAGTACACATAACAATCCAACAAAACATGACAAGAACCAAACAAAGACTTGTAGGTGACCCGATTCTAACAGAAGCAACAGAACCACGAAATTTACTCAATGTTGCTGGAAGAATTAGTTTACAATATTACTCAAAGATAAAGATAGTTTTAAAAGTACAATACACTCTTAGCTCGTTTCTTCTCTACCTCTTTCACTTTTAATTTTTTCAAACTACAATAATTCTTCATAACATGATTAATAAATTGTTCCATAACAGATTCGCTTTGATATAGGCTAAATTACATTGAGTTAACTTTTAATTATCTGCAAAATTACCAATGGTTACAAGAATTTCCAACCTTTTTATCTGCTAAAAGTACTACTCTGTTACTCTATAGGGCGCTGTGACGTGCGTGTCCTCCATTGACGGACGATAAAAGATTCCCAGGCATTGTTTTCCTACCAGTGCAGCATTCAGCGCTCAAAATCGACCACATAGGAAATTTCTTATACAGATGGTATACGAATAATTTCATTGGTGTATAAACCAATATTATCATGAGCTAATGCTCTTAAGTAGTTGTTTATATTGATTTCAATAAACCAATTTGACTGTTTCTAGTATTTGCTATCACAAATATATATAAAAGTGTCTCTGCTTCTACACGTATAACGGGAAGTTCAACATGTTTACACGAACTGAAACCAATCAAAAGATACTATCACTTAATTGCTAAATTCCCCTAAGCCTAGTTATAAAAAATATGAAAATATTTCTTAGATATCTATTTAATTGAATGATACTAAAAAATGCCCCTTGATACAATCCGAAAGGAATGCAAGTACCGTTGTTTCTCCTCATGTCAACCACTACTGGATGCACATGCCATTTAAAGGGTCATGAAATTGGCCTTAATTTTTTCAAAAGTTTTTAACAGAGTTTTAACAGGGCACCATTAAAATTCACCCATTACTTCTTACTATTTAATGGGATTTTCATGACCATAGTTTTAATGCCATATATTAAAAAGCCATGAAATAAGTATATTAAAACCCTGGTAAAATATACCTTGTTAAAATGACTTTAATGGCCATGAAAAGCTGCTTAAAATAAACCATTAAAATAAGTTAATAGGCTCCTTAAAACTCCATGAAAATTTTTACTTGGCATGAAATTAATGTGCCATTTAAAAGTACCCCTTAATTCCACATTAATTAGTAAGAGCTAATGGGGCCATTAATTTTTAATACTCTGTTAATGGCCATTTATTATTTTAAAAGAAAATGTTTAATGGTCTCATTAAATATGTCAGATTCAATTTTAATGGGTTCGTAATATTTTAATGGTATATCAAATTAAGGGTCATGAGAAATTGCCATCAGAATTAGACATCTTAAGATAATCATCTTCATATTGATATTTGCAGTATTGAATTAAACTACGTATTACTACACATGTATACCGCCTCTGTAGCCTAGTGGTAGAGCGTCCGCTTCGAGTGCGGGAGGTCGTGGGTTCGATCCCCGGCCGCGTCATACCAAAGACGTAAAAAAATGGTACTAGCAGCTTCCTCGCTTGGTGCTCAGCATTAAGGGGATAGTGCTAGGACTGTTCAGCCCGGTGTCAGTATAATGTGACTGGGTGGTATATCATGCCATGTGGCTACGGCGTGATATTCCAGTGAGGCAGCACTATAACGTTGGGCATTGTGCTCACTGCTACAAGTAGACACCATCGTTTATATGACTGAAAAATTGTTGAAAATGACGTTAAACCCGAACACACACATACTACACATGTAATAGTATCTATACATATGTACTGTTTTGTAAAATGCTAGAAGAAGAACATTTGTTTCTTCTTTTCTCTCTCATTATTTTGTAATGTAAACACATGTTACAGCCTCTTACAAACATTTGTCATATTGCATCCTTATTCTGTCATATGTTCATATGAAATGAGAAAATAAATGGATATTGTATTGTATTGTGTTGTACTGAGAAGGGTTTACAGGTACCGGTTTAATAGATCAAGTGACCATGTGGGTAGTTTTAACTATTCAACATTTATTTCTGACCAAGTTTTTATTGGTATAGACATTAGGTATCAGGAGTTTTCAAAAAGCAACTGTTGATGACAATGTCAGCGCACAATGGGCAATCACAATTTAGCTCTACTTCAGTACTTTGTGCTCAGGTGCATGTACTTAAACAGCTAAGAGCAAATGTTTGAGGGATTGCATCACAAGTAGCTTCCCCCCTCCCCAATCAAGCGTATCACACTCTTTGATTCATTGAAACGAAGTAGCGATTGAACTGCCCATGCCCCAAATGAATTTAAATCAGACTGTAAATCTTCACAGTCATATGTACTGTTCACTTCTCTATAAACCTTAGTTTCTACTCAAAGATTGGAAAATTTGAAAATCTAAACTGGCCTGAACACATTTTATAATGTAAATTCCTTACCACACCCATTTTCTTATACAAATGCTGATTATTTGGGCAGGAAAAACAAAAAAGAGCTGTCAGTGGACAGCGCACTCGACTATTCTCAGTGCTTGATCGTATAATATAAGAAATGAGTAAAACTTTAACATTACAATAAGCATATTCTAAGTCGAAAAGGGGCCATAATTCAGTCAAAATGCTTGATAGAGTTGCCTCCTCCTTTTTACAGACTGTGGTCAAGATGGTAAACAAGTATGCAAAATATGAAAGCAATATCTCAATGGACTTTGAAAATATTTGGGGTGGTACGCAAACTTTAACATTTATTCTAAGTTGAAAAGGGGCCATAATTCAGTCAAAATGCTTGATAGAGTTGCCTCCTCCTTTTTACAAACTGGGGTCATGATGGTAAACAAGTATGCAAAATATGAAAGCAATATCTCAATGGACTTTGAAAATATTTGGGGTGGTACGCAAACTTTAACATTTATTCTAAGTCGAAAAGGGGCCATAATTCTGTCAAAATGCTTGACATAATTGCCTCCTCCTTTTTACAGACTGGGGTCATGATGGTAAACAAGTATGCAAAATATGAAAGCAATATCTCAATGGACTTTGAAAATATTTGGGGTGGTACGCAAACTTTAACATTTGTGTGACGCTCACGCTAACGCCGACGCCGGGGCGAGTAGGATAGCTCCCCTATTCTTCGAATAGTCGAGCTAAAACAGAAAAAGTGGCATGCATCAATACGTATTTACCCTTACCAAAATAATGCAGATTGATGTCATCAAATAAATTAATATGTTTTCATCCGACTTTCATTGAAATAAATCCGATTTTTTGTAGGAACACAAGTTTGCAAACATTTGAAAAAAATGGCGTAACTGCATCAAGGGGTAATAACTTTAATGCAACTAAATATAACATCATGTTATATTATAGACGATGTGTGTGTAGTATGTATTTATTGTGATAGAAGTCTATTTTAGAATAATATGGGACTGGAATTATAAGCATTCAATGGGAGTGCAAGCCAAAAACCAAAAAAAAAAAAAAAAAGAAAATATACATTTTACAGAATGTAGAATTTAATGGGCATCACATTGCTGTTAAGGGCCATTAAGTTTACTCTTAAATGAAATTGTACAGAACCTGAACATTTGATGGGCATTAAATCAAATTTAAGTGCCATGAATAATCCTGTTAAATTCAAAATATACAGAATTTCACTATTTTTTCAAAGCCATTAACATCTTTAGCTATCAAACTAAATTTTTAATGACAGGATTCATGGTCAAAAATGGGTGTTTTAAAGGTATTTTAACATGTAACCTATCAATATTGTGAAACCTTTTAAATAAAGTGATGCAAGAATTAATGGGGTTAATTAACGGTTTTTCCTATTTTAATGGATATTTTACAGGGTTTTAAACCATGTTCAACGGTATGTGCATCCAATAGTGAACATATACATAATTTTAGAACAGCCTTAATGAATGTGTAACTTTCTTCCAAGTAATTGGCATCTTCAAGCAGACGATGCATGCACTTTGAATGTATACATTTGTCAGTTGTATATAGTAGAAATTCTCTCACAATTTATTAATTTGCTTTTTTCAAGAACAAAACAAGAGAGAAAAATTAAGAAAATCCTTTTCTGCTATATTAAAACATTGCTGGTCACTTTTGATATTGAAATATATCATTAATTTCTTAAATGCTTGCATTCCAGCCAGGTGGTATGAATTTGAGGTTTCCTTAATGACCACAAAGAGCAAATTGTTAGTCTTACCAAACTTTGAAACGCGCTCGAATGATTTTGGCTAGGCGTTCTGCCTGAAACTTCATACATATCATACAAATATATCAGATTGCACTTCCTACAAAAACGTCTAGACTATGTCACGATTATATTACCAAACGTTGATGCAACAAAGTACTGAATAGGCCTATCACATTATAAAACGATTAAAAACCTTCGCATATACAGTACAGCGATTTAATATCTTACCTCGAGCATGCCTCGAAGCTTTGTTTAGTGTGTCTGGCGGACTCCAATCCTTTGTACGTTTAAAAGGTACTGGGTTTGAATCCGGAAATTCGCTGTCCATTTCAAAATCATGCACCATGCTAGGCCCAGCAACAAGGTAGAAAATCTCATCCTCGTCATATATAATTGACACGTGCCTCCAGTCGTACTCTCGCAAGAGGGCGCGCACGGATACTTAATGTATAAACATGTTAATCATAGAGACATTTTGTTTAACTTTTACGTCATATTTTGGAGTATTTAAAAAATGTTCATATCATTTAAAATTGGTTATATTTCAGTGCTAATGTACATATAACGTTAACTAGCTCATCATATAAACAAAACAAAATAGAATAAATGTGAATAAAGAAACATATAATTTGTTAAACAGAAAATGATTTGGGGCCTAATTAAAAGGCGCCACTTCATTCCCTATGTATGAAAAATGTTTATTTTTTAAAACAAAATTTGATATGAAAATATTTATTATAAGAATTAATCAAATAAAAAAAATACACAAACTATTCTGCAAAGCAAGACTATTAACAGTGCCTTTTCGAAAATAACAATGACACAAAAAAAGGGGAAAAAAACAACAGAAAAAAATCAACCATTGTGACAAATATCTTTTGCTCGCCGTATCACATCCTACATAAAATCACATTTATATAATATCTACGAACTTTTAGATCATATCAGCTAAAGCTGTTACAAATATCTTAGGCTGTATGTATAAATAACCATACCTGATATTTTCCTAATGTTGTAAGACAAAATAATCGTAGTTTCAAACATATCATCTTCAGCTAGATTTCTTTCTGTAAGATCACCGAGACCTGTTACCAAGGGTACCCGTAAGTATTCTGCAAGGCGGCCAGAAGACTGGACAGCATACGAACATGCTGGCCCTATAAAGGCTCGAACATCCTGTTTATAATAGAGATCAGCCAGGAAGCCAGGAGCCGTATATCGTGCCTTTGTGCACCAAACACTGTAGTTTGCTATAATCGGATCGAAATTTATTCCATAACGGGATCGAACGTCTTCGATTCCCTTATCTATAGCAGGTCCTATTCTGGGTAAGTCGACCGGAAAAGTTGAATTTGTCATCAATAAAACACCAACTTTTATGGTAGCATTACTCTCCGTGGCTGATAAACAGAGAAAACGGAGACACATAAAAAAGAAGCCACAGCTGTATTTGTCAAACTTTATCCAATTTGTTTTTAAAATTTCCTTTTTTCTCAGATATATATATGCCATAATCTGCTAGCATTTCCCTCTACGTTTGCACATAATATATACTCATAACAATTTAAAAACAAAAATACTTTCAAACTCTCAAACAAAAAAGCTCCAGGACATCCTTAAAACTGAATATGTACAATAACATCATTCAAAAATCTGTCCTAAACTTTCCAATATCACTAAAATTGTATCACAGCAATCTAAGTAACGTCTTTTTATCGGATATCAACTAAATAACACTTTTCATTCGATTTACAATGATTTCGCAAGAAACAATTTTCATCTTTAACGAAGGATAATTCTATGTACAATAACATCACCTAAATTTTCCGATATCACTAAAAATGTATCACAGTCAACTAAGTAACGTTCCTTTTATCGGACATCAACTACATAACAATTTTCATTCAATTAATAACTTAAAGGATTTTGCAAGAAACAATTTTCATCTTTAACGCAGAATAATTCTGCTTTACCATTTAAATCGAGCAATGTGACTTTAATAAGGGAAAATGATGTAGAACAAGGTTATTGAAGCCTTAAATAGAACACTAAATAATAAATGTATGAAACGCCGTTCTTGAATTTTATGCTAGCTTTTCGCGACTAAACCTTAATTAGTATAAAACGAACAATGATAAATGCAATGAGAAAAATATCTTTTAAGGTGACGTGTAACGCTTTATAAACTTTTATTTGCTAAAATCTGTATATCGTTTCAACCTTATTGTTTAATCTGTTTAGAGATTTAAAATACATTTCCAAATTGTATGGAAATAATCACATATAACGTTTCTAAATATTGAAAAAATCTTTTAAGATTTTTGCCAAGCCGGTTATTCTATCTATGAACATAATTAGCCATACATCGATTATTAGGACATTCTAAAGGCGGTGGAGCAGTATTTGTGAACATCTGTAACGGAGATGGCCACCTAAGCCGCTTGGATGTACGTTCAGTGGGGCTTTGAACATCTTCCACAGGAATTGCGTTTAACGTGATTATATCTTCTCGAAGACCCCGCAGTGTGATGCTCGTATATGTTTTAAGGCATGATAATAAGTCTGAAAAAAACGTACATAGAACTTCGCATTGTATTTAGCGCCAACTCACTTGCAACCCATATGCAACAAATGTAATAACAGGTATTGAAACGTGCTTGGTTTATATTATATTGCATTTGGTATCCTCCTCTTGCCCAGGAGAATATTATGTAAAGAATATACTAAATAAGGGAGCCTAAAATGAATATACATATGGTATATGGTATATGCCCTTGCTCTATAATCACACTTCTTCACATTGTTCGCCAAACATTATAATCTAGATTTTAAAATGATACTTTTATGTTACATCGTGATATTAACACACAACGCAATATGTCCATCATTACATATTTACATATTTAAATATTTATTTATTTATGTCTCACGAATGTGTTCCCCCGATACTTTGAAAAGCGGTGCAATTAAAGACTTACAGACTCTTTTATTACTAATTAGTTTGCCTCTTTTAAAGATTTTTTGTTGAAATCTTATGTAAATATGAACAAATTAACTGCAGATGTATTAAAACGCATACTTTTATTTTCATGGAAAAGTACTTTAAAAACAATTTTCTATGAAACAAAGCTTTCTCGGAAAATAGCATATGAAGCAGCTTGTTTTCTGTCCGATGCCATTTTCATGTTTTTATTTTTACTCAAAACACTTCTCAGACGTTCAGCTGATATTATTAATTACTGTTCAATTGTGTATTGACCGAAACAAATTGTTGAAGAAGCCATATCTAAAGGAAATCGCTATTGTTCTTTACTCCTTCATTTCAATCATGAAAATTATTGTCAGGTGATTTAGTGCATACTTGGCATTAGTTACAGCGTCTTTCTCTTTCACTACAAAGTAAGACAATGATTACTTGACTACTAAACCGACCTTACATAGCAACAACCTGTGTACAACAAATTCATATTTTTCTTGAAATTTGGTAGGCTTTACTTATAATTGTTACGTTTCTTGATTGCGTTCTATGACTGCAAAGGAAATTTATCTCAGATACCCGGGGCTAAAGGGCGTGGACAGTAGCATGCATTTCCACTACCGTCCATGAACAGGCTCAATCAAACCGAGCCTGCAACATTTTCGTTTTTGTCGTGTTGAGCGACTTGTGACGTTTCCACTTTTTTCTATTTTACTATCACAACAACGGTTATTAAGTGTGGTATGGTGGCTGTAAATTCTCCCCGTAAGTCGACACTGTGGTGTTATATTTTCTGGTCCTTTTGGGATCATGGACAGCATTCATTTCTACTGAGATAGAAGCCCGCTTAAGCCGGTGCTAGGGAACGTGAGGGGTGAACAAACTAATCAAACCGAGTCTGCTATTATGTTTTTGGCCGCGTTTTATGCTTCCAGAAGGTCTTTACTCAGATTTTATTGTAACAGATGTTTAAAATGCATGTATAATTATCTATTCATTGCCGAGACCATTTGAAAATTAATTGTGGTATCAGGTATCGTTTTTGTTTCGTTTATCAAAGAATAAGGTAACATTGCAATTTATTAATGGTTATCTATATATTCATTATTCAATGTTTCCTTTATGATCTAATCGGCTTTATTCGTTTTATTTCCCAGCATTCCCTCTAAATATTAACATTGTTTTATTAATGGAACAGTAAATGAGTAAACAACAGGCCGTGTGCTAAAGGATAAAACATGCGAAATCATTTAAAACTGAATGAAAACTGATATTCGGTTTAATGCTAAGGGATGGTATTTAGATGATATTTGTTTCACGAAATATAACTTAGATCTGTTTTATAATTGGTAAAACATACTTTTAAATGCTATTGTTGTATCTTTTTAATGAAAACGTTGCTTTAGAATCAAGTCGAGGAATACCATTCACAAAAGAACAAATGTTTGTTGAGTCTACAATCCTGGAGTTTTTGACTTAGGTTTTGTAATCGTTAATTTTCAGATATAAACTTACAGAATATTCCTGTCGTGCACTAAGCCGTTTCGTAGAACAATCCTTATTCATGTATTAACTACAGTATATATTAGACGTTATATGATATCAAACTCCCGCTGATATTAGTCACACAGCGCCGATATGGCCATGAAACACAACCATTATAGGGAAAATCGCCCCTTTTGAAAAAAAAAACCTATTATTAGATTCGGGTCTGAAAACTTGTTTCATGGAATCTTTGCATTTCATTAAAATAATCTAGTCGCCATCTTGAAAGCATTAAAAAACATCTTGGGTTCTTACGCGATTCAATGCTCTACAGAACTCTCGCTGCTACATCCCTGTAATATGTCCGATGACCTTTGTCGGTCAGGGAAAAAGAACAACACACATACTTCTGGGAGTTTTATGTTCTCTTATGTTGAGCAGTTACATACGGAGAACAGGTAAGTACCAGTACAGAATTTATCTACTCTGTCCATATGACTTAAATAATGTTAAAAAAAAAACGGCGCAGTCACTAAGAATTCCGGCCTTGTATTTCAACTGTTGTTGTATTGAAAGAACGCCATGATGTAGATATTTACTCGATTTATGACAAAGGCCTTAAGGCCGAAACGTTAATGGAGTTAAACATTGTGAAAACTTTAGAGTTTGAATGTAGTATTAGCATTCGGCCTCGACATAGTAACAAGGCCATTGTGAAAACTGTTAAATATTAACACTTTGTAATCTGTCCGATCCATCTAATCCATTGCTGTATTTGTTCATGAATCAGCTTTAATCTTGTAAGAACCAGTTTTATTTTACACATTAAAGAAAGTTCCCGTGGTGTAGTAGAATTTTAAGAAATCTTTGATAGTGTCACCAATGCTATGGCCAGAAATGTACTTTTCCCTCCCATAAAACTTTCAAAAAACCTTTGAAGATTTTTTTTCTTGAAAATACAAATTTTAACCTGAACATTTAAAATCAAATGTTGGAATCAAACGCAAAGAAAGATGTTTGGATTATTTTTAATGTTCCTTTTAGCTATCTAATACTGTATACCTTTCCTTTATAATACATGTATTATAATAAAGCGTACTATGTCGGAGTGATGATGCTATTTATTCATAAATAAATCACGATACACCTTCAGAAAAGGTTGATTATATACTACTGCGGGAATGCGGATGGCGGCACGTGTCAGATATTTATGATGAGGACGACATTTTCTACCCTGTTGACGGGCTGATAAAGTCGATGGCAATTTTGGAAGAGGCCATATCGTCGCCTAAAATAGAATAAAGCAACAGTTTACAAAATGATACGTATTGTATTGGGTATCTTTTGTTTACAATTATTCTATATTCCCTTGCGGAGACTCCGTGGACGAGTGGTTAAAGTCGGTGACTTCAAATTACTTGCACTTCACCGATGTAGGTTTGAGCCTCGCTCGGAGCGTTGAATTATTCATATGATGAAACAATCCACCTGGCATACGAAAGGTCGGTGGTTTTACCTAGTGCCGAACATGATGAAATAATACAAGGAGGGGCATCAAAAGCTTTAAAGTTGCCATATAACCTATAATTGTGTGACATTAAACCCAACAAAAAAAAAAACCTTGCATTGTGATAGATCGCTTAGAATATAACACATAACTATTCTAAATGGGGAATGTATTTATTAAGGAAATTTATGTTTTATTGTCTGATGTCAATTAATATCAACATATTCCCACTTGACAACACTTACAAACATGAAACATCACTTGTATTTGATTCATTTGTGATGTCAAATATTGGAAAAACTGGATCTCTATAATGCTTCGCATAAATAAAGGTCAACTTGCTTTTAAAGCTACGCATAACACAGAAGTTATATTAATATGTAAATTTTAACTCTTGGTGAATTAGTTACGTTTCATCTCTACCATAATGCTCCGATCTCTAATTAAATGTATAACACCTCAGCATGTCTTGGTTATTCAAATAGATTACAAACGTTTACATTCTCTGTAGGCCGAAACAAAGTTTAGATTCTCAGAGCAAAATATTATTAATTTTGGAGGTTGTTTTTTATTTCCTGTTTCTCTGTAGGTGGCAGTGTCAGATATACAAATATAGCCTCTGACACCAGTATAAAGGAAAAAAGTCGACATTCAACTTGATGTAGTGACCTATATTTTTAAACTGGTTTTACTTTCCAAATAAAACCTTATTTAAAGTCAAATGCACCACCGAAATTTGGCAACAACAAACTTATCTACCAAGTACATTCTGAGCAGAAAATAAAAATGCTTAACTTAATCCAGTGTTTGTATGCCAGAGAAAAATATTTTAGCAGGTTTCACAATCGTCAAAGGTTCATGCTCTTCCAGTTACTCGAAAGTGAAAAAAATACAAGTACGTCATACAGGCTTTCAGTGTAAAACAATAACATAATTCTGTTGGATTCTTCTTGTGTGTATTTCATCAAGGTCTAAATCATCAATAAAATGAAACATAATTAGTCTAGTTGCACTTCTTACAAATTAATACAATTATATGTTCTAGGAAACCATCACGAAAGAACATGTCCGAATGAGTAATTTAAACCAAATGAAAAAAACTTATTTTTTACATACAACTATCTAAACGAGAATCTTCGAAAATACATTTACAACTATTTATAGCTTTACAATAGTATAGTTTGTATGCGAAAATAAAGGTACATTAAAAATTTAATATTTGTTTCTAATGGTTTTGTACCACACAAATCAAACCAACCATTCGGCTTATCCATATCTCGGAGAACACTATGTTAGAAATGCTTGAGTAAAGCATGTCAGACATCACCGTGACCATGAGTGCATCACCACATTTTTGTTATATGACAGCACAATTCAGAAATTTAGTTAACTTGTGCATAACTTCAAAACGATATTGTTATACTATAGCCTGTTATTCATATAGCAAAGTGCAACCACCAGACATAAATATCTGTCAAACCATAGGCAAAACTAATATATTTGAACATTATCTGATTTCTTTAATTTTTAGCGAATTTGGCAACGTTGGTCAAAGTGAAAAAGTTTGACTTAAAAAGCTGAAAACTAGCTAATATCAGAAGAAGGAAGTAACTGTGCACAAGATACAGTCTTATCACATCACCGACGTATATTCATGTCTATATTTATCTTTCGCTGTTATATATATGTACCGGCCTGCCACTTTAATCATTTTGTTGTCAGATTTGTCTTCCCCTCTACGAATAAAAGATGTCTTCTTTTGGCATTTTAATTGCACTTTCCTTGTCCCAAAGTCCGCTGAAATTCGTTGGTTTTTTACGTCATCATACAGTAAGTGTGCTAGAGATATGATTGTAAATGATAGTATCCAATTAGATTTATATAATTATATATTTAAAGCCGGGATAGAAAAATATATTTCAACCCTACTTGTGTTGCAGAATTTTTACGTGGCGTTCTATAATCTTTTGGAAATATTGCTCAATAGATCACAGTCATTTGGTAAATAGCCCCTTTTCTCATTCTGGGAAATAAACGGATGTTAGACGTAAGGAAGTTAAACACCTGCAAGTAATTAGGAGCATTATTTCGTAAAGAGGAAATGCTGAATAAGCTTTGAGCCTTTGAGTATTACTTTAATCTCATGAACAACAGAACATTAATGGATTTCCATTTTATCTAGTACAATCTAAATTCCTGCAACAGATATTGAAAACATTTGCCCTCATCGTATTTAGCAATCAAAAGATTATATTAATAGGTAATTTTCTAGTAAGTATACACTTAATAGTCAAATCACCACATGGTGGCGTATTTAAATATCCCCGAGAATTGTGTTTGCTTGAAAGGCATTTTCTTAATTCCAGTCATTTCTTGCTGAATTCACGACATGTTAATGATGAATGCAGTTTGCAATATAGTCACTTCAGCTTTATTTTAGGTCAAACATATGGATTTTTGTGCAGTAATTTGCACTTATCAATAAGAAATATATTTGATGTTGAAGACTTTTGAAAGTAGTCCAAGGGTAAATTGCAATCATTGGAATGCTCTATCTTTATAATGAATATAAAAAGTGTGTAATTCTTGATGAAAGTGACGGAAAAAATTGTTTCAAATATATACCCTACAGAGAATTACATACTATGTAACTTTGGGCAAGATTTTATGACATACCCATCTTTCAAACCTATCTAGCCTTGAAAACATTATAAAATCGAACAATTATGGAAAGGGTCACGAAGTTTTATAAAATGGGGGATTGCTGAAGTTGCTGTTTGACTTAATTCGACGTCTTTGACACATTTCATGATTAAATATAAAGGACAACAGTGTTTTACTTTCTTTACTGAAAAAAGAATGCCGGATATTACATCTTATAACAAGATCAAAGTCATTCATAGGTGTACTTAATATTAGATAATTCATTGTTTCTTATGTTGCTGGGAAAATTACTGCTGTATGTTACTGCTGAAATTCCAGTTATAATCATTTAGTTCTCTTTTCTGCTTATTTCTGAACATTCAATGAAGACAATTAGTGTTCACAGACAATATAACTGGATTGAATATAAGTTTTGAAACTGCTAAAAGCATTTCAGCTTCTAGTAGGACGGACGGAAGGACGGACGGACGGACAATCCATCCATCTATATCCATCCGCCTTCGGCGGGGGATAACAAGCCTTTAAAATCAATATTTCGAACATAAATCAATGTATAGTATTATCGTATATGGTAGAAAAAACAGGATGCCTTTTATTGACCAAAGACAACGGTTAGATCTTTATCTTTTTACCTGTCCGCTTTTACAAAAGCCACAGCAAGACAGTTTAATATCAAGCGTTAACATAAATATTTTGGTCATACCCCAATGTATAGTCTGTATCGCATTTTGTAAAAACAAAATATTGTACTGCTGTATAATGAACGAAATATAATACAATCATAATTGAAATAATTGCCCGTTTCGAAAGGTCAGCCTAGTTGTTTAACCATCAAATGTACACTGAAATGCATAGTCAAATTATCATTTTCATCATCACTTTTACTTTAGCGTTTACAAGCATGATTAAAAGATTATCGTCGTCATTATCGTCATCATCATCAGGATACCATCAAAATGATGAAATAGAACCAGTAGAAAATAACAACAATATTCTATTTCTTTCAGTAACAAGAGCAGTAATGAAAATGATAATCATTGCAATCATCATCTAAATCGTCCCTTCCAACATCATCATAAGAATCGTCTTGACCCCTAGTCTTCTTCATCAACATCATCCTTTTCTGTACATAAAGCTTTCAAATTCATTCTAGTATACTTGGCATTATCACCAGTAAAGACAGCAACAAGACCATAATGGACTGCATGACATATCGTCATCGCTTTCATTCTATTCGATCCTGCGCTTAAGACCGACTACAATAAAACTTACTTAAGGTCCACATTTATCTTCCCATTTAAACAAAAATAAAATATGAACGAATTGAGACCGCTAGTCACCAAATATTCAAACACATTTTCTTTATTCACTTAGGGTAGTCTTAGCGGTGTGACTGTATAAGCAGTGTGAAAAATGTGTGTTTTCTCCCTAAATTATGAAAATATTGCGACGTAACGAATCTAGGACACCGTCAGACACTGTCCAAAACACAATGTCTCAACAAAATAGAAAGAAACAAAGAATGGCGGTTGTTGCTACTTTTTCAACAAAAACAGGGGTTTCCCTTGAAAAAGACCAAGGTTTTGGTAATATTTAATACCATTGATTGTTCGACATAAATAACGCAGGAATTAGTATTTGAAATTCATGAACTTGAGCGGACAATAATTTTATCTATTCATCTAGTTTTTATGAAACATGTCATAACCTAAAACGACAAAGTTTTTTTCAACAACTTATCTGCATTTCGCTTGAATTACTGGAAAACGCTAGCTCTTTAAACATGTGATGTTCATAATTTTTATACACGCAGCTGAGTTATTTGTTAAGCAACTGCTTAATCGAAGCACGTTGCATCATATGCACAGGATTGGAAAAAAGAAACATAATAAGCAGAAATTATAGCTTTTCCGTGCCTACTGAAAAATAACATTAATTTATTTCTGAAGAGAACATAAATTCTTTTGTTCGGATAATAAATCTAGAAATGAAGACTCATATAAAACAGCAAGCAACACTCCCATTTACAGTGAGGGTTGAAAAGTTCTCTTGAATACAATACTGTAAAAGCCATACATAATAAATACAGTAAAGCAGAATAAACGTAAATACATATTTATTCTAATTAATAAGTGTACTGTCAAAAGTGTCTACTACAATGAAAGCAGCGGTTTAACACGTGCATTCATAACCAGTCATTATTGCACAAAATACCATTTAAAGTTGAAATTCGGTTATCTCAAAGTAAAACGCTCGATCCTTTGATATTCGAGATACCGATTTTCAGCTGTATTTTATTTATCGCACTTCCGTGCATTATGCATGGAGATATACACAGGATATACTAAAACTTTGTACACAAGGGAGCCTATCAGTATAAAGATTCATTATTATCATTTCTTATCTCCCTGCATATAGAAAATCTTGAATTTTCCGATAAACACTGAAAACATAGAATACTGAGAAATATAGGCTATTATATTATGTTATACCATATTGATTTGTTTCATAATCATTTAGAATCCTATTGTATCACATCAAATCAAAAAATGTCATATCGTATGTAAAACAATAACATTGGTTTCCAAAATAATTCGGTACATTTCTTGTCTTTCAGTATCTCTGATTGATCAGTGCCACAAGGAGTAGGTTTATTCATTTTAGACGGTTTTTCTTAAGTAAAAGAATCCACCTTACAGCCATTTCAATGTTCTTTGAATAGCTGTCAAAAACACACATTTTATACTCTTGATTAAACAAGAGCTGTCCATAAGACAGCCAAGCTCGACTATTCGAAATATTGTCACAGAAGCTGGAAATTATTACCCAAAATGTTAAATATCAAAAGAGTTTTAAGTTCAAAAGGGGACATATCAGAGTTATGGGACTTGATGCTATCAACTAGTTTTATAACCCCGAAGAAACATGTTAAGTTTCAATTCAATATCTGCATTAGTTTTGGGGATAGTAACTTGCATGTAAAACTTTAACCAGAATTTTCTAAGTCCAAAAGGGGGCATAATTTGCTCAAAATACATGTTAAGAGTTATGGAACTTGACCCAGTGAGGTAGGTAATTGATCTAGAAAAAGAATAAATAAGTTCCAAATCTATATGCCTTTTAGTAATAGCTGTATGTACTTGCACGCAAAACTTTAACCAGAATTTTCTAAGTCCAAAAGGGGGCATAATTTGGCCAAAATACATGCCAGAGTTATGGGACTTGACCCAGTGAGGTAGGTAATTGATCTAGAAAAAGAAAAAATAAGTTTCAAATCTATATGCCTTTTAGTAATAGCTGTATGTACTTGCACGCAAAACTTTAACCAGAATTTTCTAAGTCCAAAAGGGGGCATAATTTGGCCAAAATACATGCCAGAGTTATGGGACTTGACCCAGTGAGGTAGGTAATTGATCTAGAAAAAGAAAAAATAAGTTTCAAATCTATATGCCTTTTAGTAATAGCTGTATGTACTTGCACGCAAAACTTTAACCAGAATTTTCTAAGTCCAAAAGGGGGCATAATTTGGCCAAAATGAAGGTCAGAGTTATGGGACTTGGTGCTATCAACTAGTTTTATAACCCCGAAGACACATGTGAAGTTTCAATTCAATATCTGCATTAGTTTTGGAGATAGTAACTTGCATGTAAAACTTTAACCAGAATTTTCTAAGTCCAAAAGGGGGCATAATTTGCTCAAAATACATGTTAGAGTTATGGAACTTGACCCAGTGAGGTTGGTAATTGACCTAGAAAAAGAATAAATAAGTTTCAAAGCTATATGCCTTTAAATGATAGCTGTATGTACTTGCATGCAAAAACTTAACCAAGGTGTGACGCCGACGCCGACGCCGACGCCGACGCCGACGCCAGGGTGAGTAGAATAGCTAGACTATTCTTCGAATAGTCGAGCTAAAAAACAAGAACTTGTTTCCCGGCATCTGACCGATATTTCATGTTCGACCGATATTTCATGTTCGATAGTTAATGGTTGTCTTTCTCTTTACAATTCTACTTGCAGGTCACTGATGATACATTGTAATTGCATGAGTGTGACGAGTGTGCAAAATGCATGTAACGAACAGTTAACAAGCATTCTTAGTTTTATCTTATGTACTCCAATGCTTTTACCATTTATCCCACTATTACATGTACAACTTTAGACGTATTTTGAAACAAACAAAAAATCATATTATGTTTGATCTGTAGCTAATGCTGTTATAATATCTGATGTGGTTTTAAATATATAATATTATAATATTGCAAATTGCATATAAAGACATCATTAAGTTGCAATGAATTCAGTAAGACATGACATTTGAATTTAAGAAACAAGTCTTTTAGAGCAAACACGATCTAAAGGATCTCTAGTATCTCGTTATGTGATGATCTCTCCAATTAAGACTTTCCTGAAAATTGTCTTTTAGTGTCATTAATTGGGAAACAAGATATTGTAAAAGAACAGGATAACCTACCTGGGTTACTATGGATATTTATGTCCTCAAAGAGATCAGGAAGGGATTCTACTTTCAGTATCTATTGCATCTATAGGAACTGATGGGAACCAACTGCGCCCCCCTCATTGCTGATTTATTCTTATACTGTTATGAACGAGATTTCATGCTTAGTTTATCCACTGAGACACAATTTGAAATCATTGAAGCTTTTAATGGGACCTCAAGGTTTCTTGATGATATTTTAAATATGGACAACCAATATTTTTCAGAAATGGTGAAATATATTTACCCTAAAGAGTTACAGCGTAACAAGGCCAATACTTCAGATTTAGAAGCGTCATTTCTGGATCTAAATTTAAGAATAGTGAATGATAATCTAGAAACGAAAATATATGATAAGAGGGACGATTTTTATTTTGAAATTGTCAACTTTCCCTATCTTGATTGAGATGTCCCTCGAACAACATCATACGGTGTCTATATTTCACAGCTTATTCGTTTTGCAAGAGCTTGCTCAAAGATAGATGATTTTAATGACAGAAATCTTCAAATCACCAGGAACTTGTTACAACAGGGTTACCGTTATCATAAGCTACGGAAAGATTTTAGTAAATTTACTACTGAACTGTTAGAAAAATACAATACGACCCTTAAAACACTTTTAAAACTTGGACTTACACACCCGGAATACTATGGAGATGTAGTTTATAAAATTCGGAAAATTAAACATACCATTTTAATCCTTTTTTGTAAAATTGGTTAAAAAGTTTATCAAAAGAGGATACGATGCGAAAATCGTGAAGCACAGTGCATGTTTAGTGATTGACCCCTCTACAGTTAATTGCTACGCTTTCCTATTTGATGGTGCGATGACTAATAATGATGCTTTTTCTCCTTAATCCTACATACAACGGACGGGGGGAGTTGATTTTTGTCTTACAGTTTTCTTAATCGTGCCCTTAAAAATTAGGCTCTTGTTACTCTGACTTCAGAAAAGTTGTTGAGTACATTGGTGTAATTGTACCTTAAATTTACTTTAATTTTATGTTTTGCTTTATTACTTTCCATATTTTATTTATCTGTTACTATTTTATTTATCTGTTACTTTTGCACTTATGTTAGAGTCTTTCTCGGCGGGGATTTTATTTACATTGTGTTGTTTAACTTGTTGAAAATAGGGTTAGTGCGAGGT
This sequence comes from Mercenaria mercenaria, assembly GCF_021730395.1. Lineage (NCBI taxonomy): Eukaryota > Metazoa > Mollusca > Bivalvia > Venerida > Veneridae > Mercenaria > Mercenaria mercenaria. The sequence goes on from NC_069373.1 coordinate 64,384,127, forward strand.
TGGCATGCCCTAAACGCGTTTAAACCCCCAGTTTCCTTTATTTAGGTTACTGACCGCTCCAAGGCGGTGCCCCTATTTTCAACAGGTTGTTTTGTCAGTCTTGTATTGTGTGTTGCGTATGTTTTCTTGTTTGTTGTAAGCGTTTTTCCTCCGCCCCACTCCCCCTTTTGCCCTCTCCTTTCCCTTGCATTTACGCAACTATTTACATCCCCTCCCCCTTTACTTTTAGTAAGTTTTCGTGGCTCCCCTTTGTTTTGGCAGCCGAATCCCAAAACGGTACTTGATTGTTTTTTCCTACTTGTGTGGGTGCGCTTGTACGCTTGTGAGTCTATTACGGTGCCCTACTGTTTTCTTATGTGTTGCTTGTTCGTTTTTCCATGTTATTCAGTTGATCGTCGTTGTGTTTTTATCTTTGGTACATGAGTGTCTGCGCTATTGTGGTTTACGTTGTAGTGCGACTGTTTTTAAAGAACATGGCATTCCCTTGTATTTTCGTCCTTGTTCAACTTTCCCCTTCGGATTCCTACCCCTACCCCCGACCCCATTTCACCCCTTACCATTTCCTTCCCCTTAATCAATATTTAGCTTAAATTAATATGTACTTGTTGAATGTTTGAAGCAACTCGTCTGAAATATTTTTCCATTACAGCTTCTTTTAGTTGTAGGCCTACTATGTAAATGCGTGGCTCTGGTGCTGTGTTTTTGGTGTTCTGTGCTTCCGAGAAATCTACCCTTACCTATTATCTTTAGAGTTTTTTATTTAGATTACTGGGGAACCCATTAGTTTTCTATTGTTCATGAAATTTAAGTTATACCCATTCCCTCTTACAAAATAAAAACATACATTTATCTGTAGGTGCGCTCACTCTCATACGTTTTTTTTTTCCAATATCATTTATTTTAAAAAAGAGTCAGTTAGGTCACTTGGACTATTAAACGAATTAAATCAATTTAACAATATTGTCGAAATTGTGTGCTTAATGTGTAATTATTTCTGTTCGGTATTATGTATGTATAACTGACGTTACTGTTTCTGTGGATTGGAACATGTCGAATAATTGTGTAATCACGTTTTTGTGTTTCCCCTAATTATAACTGTTATGAAAGTAAATCTGCAACTCTTCTCAGCAAAGAAAAACTTTTCACATTAAGGTAGTTCTGCACGTTTGATAAACCGAACGGGATGGCGTAACGTCATTTATCTTGATAACGTAGAATAAAGCCTGGATTCGGCTTACGGACATGAAAATCGTTTTATAAATTAATGGCAACCTGTGAGTAAATTTATCCCATGGCACTGTCACTATCTTCCTAAAGTTAAAATATGATATTAAAACATTTAACACGTTAAATAATTCAAAATAATGTCTTAAAATTAGCGTGAAATGTGTTATTCACTTTAATCATGGTCAAATATCTCAAAAATAAGCACATGGACATGTACATTTTATTTCACCACATTATAGGTCATATGGTTTATTTACAATTGTGAGACGTTTTATTAAAATCTACATTGTAGAAAATATTCTACTTGCGAAAATGTTATGAAAGTTCTGATTTTCCTATAGACTCCCATTATGAAAACTTGCATGAGATCCTAAATTTTCAAACATTCTAGCAAAAAATTGAGTACACGACCCTATCTTTTTTATTTGCTGGATTTTCGAAGTATATTCTGAAGTTTTGAAAAATCAGAGTTTAATCAAATTCTACATTGTAGAAATAATTTCGATCCGAATGTGCAGAACTACCTTAAATAAAACCCGAAATAGTTTAGATCCAAAATCTGACATCAAAAAGATGTATGATTGAACAAAAATACTACAAAAGGCAAAATTAAAAATGCACATTATCAAAAATAATAAGGAAGAATATCCAACAGGGAAAGCCACGTTCAAAAAACGCAGCCTCCCCAAAGACACACACGAACAATCTTGCACACCATACACAAACATGAACAAAAAAAGGACAAAACAAACAAATACAGGAACAGAGTGGGGCACCGCCTTGGAACGGTCAGTGGCAAAACCACCACTGGGGAGCTTAAACCGGTTTATGGTGCACATAACCTCACTCTTACCCTCACCATGTTCCAAAGTCACAAGACAGTGTAAATAAAAGTAATCCCCGCCAGGTGAAACCCTAACATACGTAAAGGCAACAGAAGGTACGTAATGTAAAACACAAAGATGCCCTTGTAGATATAATATAAAAATGCAATCCTTAAGAACCTAAAACGCATGTACTCAATGCCTTTGCAGAAGACAGAGCAACAAGGGAAACACCCTTAAGGGCCCGACGGAACAGGCCAGAAGACGGAAATCAAAATAGCTCAGTCCTGGTGAGATTTAATAACTACTAATCATAGAGTCCTCCACCTGATCCGTCAGACACAATCAAAGAGGAAAGCGTAGCGCCCAACTGTAAAAGGGTTGAACACCAAACATGCGGTGTGTCTCAAAACAGTTGGGTCATAACCTCTTTTCATTAAACGTTTAATTACTTTACTAAATACAATTGGAAAATTGCCATGACCCAACCTGGTTTCCTTTCCTTTGCGCAAAATCAATTTTCTGATCAACATTTTAATTTTGATGGAAAGCGAATATTAATTTAACAAGTTTTACCTTCTTGATATGATCTTATCCATTGAAAAATGCATTTGGAGTATATCAAGACTGCATCAGTCCCAAGCAAAACGAGTTATTTCTTGCTTTCTGCTGTTAAACAATTTTATGTTTCTCAGTTAGAATTGAGAATCGATATTTTTTGTTAAATATTGGTCATTTTTAATGATTTATCACTCAACTTATCTGCAGAAATTCAAAGAGTAGAAATATAATGCTTTGCAAAGATAATATGCCCTTCAATGTGATCATAATTTAGCCGACATAGGGGTTTATGAAAACTTATGGGACAATTACCTCAGTAGTAAAATTTTGAAACAGATCTGTACGTGAAGAAATAAAAGTCGAAGCATGCATGTGATGGCTCGATGGAGGTGTAACGTCTTTGCTTCTACAGCCATCTGTTACATAAACATCCAAGAACTTGTCATTTGTTGTAATTAATTGTGACAAGAACTGCAATGATAACAGTGGGGGCGCGACTGGGCTATTTCGGCAAAGTAAGGTCACTTAAATGTGTTTGTTACTTAATTGTACTATAATTGTCCCTAAAAGGGCTACTTATACTCCATATACGTACATTTTAACAATTATTGCCTTTATTCTAGAGATATGACGATTTCATACTATTTTACTCCATTCCATCCTAATGGCTTAAATTTTCCTAAGCGATCATTTGGCAAAAAGTCTTCCCAGGTGTGCTCATTTGAAGCATAGTGGTTTGAAAACAGGCGTGCTTTCACTTTGATGAGGTATGTGAAAGCGTTGATTTCTAACATTTTGTCAACAAATAACGAGACAAAAAAATGAAAATTTTGATGAGTAGTTTAGGTATTTTTCAGCACAGTGTTGAAAGACTAAAAAGTAAAAAATATTCCAATACATAATTTGCTGTCAGTAGGTCTAGCCTAACTTCTTCTAAATGATTTTGCAAATACTAGTTTATTGAAACAGAACAACGACTCTGAACCCTCATCCACCTAAATAATATTTTCATTAATGTTGCTTCTTTCAAAACATTTCCCAGCGAACATTTCTTACTACCCTATTATTCTTTCATACTCTCTCTGCTTCATATATAATTCTTTTCTTCTAACACCTCTTTTTATGCAATATCTGGTTGCTTAGTGATATATTGCAACTGAGGTTGTTTATGAAAATATATTTAAATTGTGAAAACGATTCTTTATTCTCAAACGACTTATCGCTTTCTCTTGGAAATAATCAATATTCCTTCTACTAACTCATACATGATTTAGTTTTAATGTGTTTTTTCCTTTGCATTTATTGCAAAAATTTTGCCACTGTTAAATGTTTCAACCTTTGAAGCTTTCTAATGAAAACGTTATTGGTACATAAATCAACTGAAGAAAAGTTATTGAAAACACACATTTTCCGTACACGACATTCTAAAAAGATCGCGTATATCATTTTCCTTACTATTATAAATTTCAGTTATGATAAGCAACGTATAAATCACAAATAGATTGGTTTCACATGTGTTTGGGTCAAATATGTAACTAAGCACATATGTACCTTAAAGGACGTCTGTCCAAGGAATATTCCAATGAAGTTTAGTTGATACAGGCAGAGTGGTTAAGCAGAAGATATTGTTTTGGAGGGAAGTGCCGACGGACATGTGACGAATGGTGAATGACTACAATAGCTTGTCCTCAAGTGAGCTAACAAACAGCAATACTCTGTATGGCTAATGCAAATAATGCAACGTTATAAAGCGTTTTATAATTATTACATGACAGAATTGTCTTAATTTAGTGATTATATATTAATGGCGGTTGTCAGAGGAGGAAGTGAATTAGAAGTGTATTGTTAAAGCTAATTAAGCCACGATATTAGACGGTCATGATCTTTGATTCAAGTCAATAACTTTTGTAATACGGAAGGAAAATAGCTGAACATTACTGGTCGCTTTTATTAACACACCTTATTACAAACAACTGAAAGAAGCAAAAGTACAACCATCTAAGTATAGCATCATGCCTTTAGCTACATAGCATATCTTTATACAGAGATTATTAAATGTTATTATTGTAAAAATAAATTAATTCTGACAAAATGAGTTGTTGACAGCAATTCTCATTATAAACCATTATAAAACAATTAGCTAAGGATATATTTTTGACATTTCAAAAACACGTAAAACAAGTGAAAAACCGTAAAATGAGAAATGAGATACTGGATATACTGGATATGCAGTTTTTTTGTACTTAGAGCCCGTTAGTTTGATCGTTCTTTCCTCATATGGTACTATCTATCAGATAGGCAGTGGAACTGAAAATACAAACTTCAAGTAGGAACTATCCATTTAGATATATGTGTAGTTAACTGCATCAAAGTACGTAGACTGAAAAAAAAAATATTAAAATATCTTTTCCTGAAAACAGTTATTTGAGCTGGAAAAAAAAATGATCCCGGGTTATATTTGAAAAAAATGGAGACAACTCCTTTAAGTGGCTATTTACCTAGTACCTCATGCAGCCTATGCACTTTTTACCTCTAGGCAGGAAAAAGCATGCATAATTGCCACAAGGATTAGCAATCTAAATAGAAAACTATGTAAAGATCAAATAAGTTAATGTCTTGGGGAAAGTGTGACATTTTCTGTGGTGAAATTTGTCAACAAATAGAGGATATTTTTGAAAAAGTCAAAAACCAACATAATTTCACAAGATAAAATATGTTGAAAAGGCTACTGCTGCAAAGAGAACAATCTTTACTACCCATATATATGCGTCAAAGTATTGTAAAATATTTAGAAATATCAGAAAATCAAAGAAATCTATTTCAGGACTATCAGATGCATGACTGACTTATCATGAATAGCATTTAAAAAACATAGATAGATTTCTTTTCCATTGCATTGATATAACACGGACAGGATTAGGATTAACAAACGGTGTTCACTCAACAGTTTCACTATATAAACAGATTGTTTAACTTGTGTAAAGAGGGTTTAGGGTAAGTCTCTACATAAATGGTATATAAATGAATAATATGTACGATAATCATATTGAGTATGTCAAATAAAACCTGTAAAAAGATCCTTTGGAAGCATAGAATGCAACCAAGCAAATAATAGCACGCTCGGTTTGATTTAGTCTGTTTATGAGAGGAAATGGAAAATGCAACACCTCTTATGCCCCCTAGCAACGACTTAAGTAGAATTTTATTACATAGATATTGAAAAAAGACAGATAACGTCGATGACAATTTTGGAAGAGGCAATATCGTCGCCTAAAATAGAATAAAGCAGCAGTTTACAAAATAACGCGTATTGTATTGAGTATCTTTTTTTTACAATAATTTAGTCTTCCCTTGCGAAGACTCCGTTGTCGAGTGGTTAAAAGTCAGTGACTTCAAATTACTTGCCCTTCACCGATGTGCGTTCGAGCCTCGCTCAGGGCGTTGAAGTATTCATATGATGAAGCAATCCACCTGGCTTACGAAAGGTCAGTGGTTTTACCCAGGTGCCGGAACGTGAAATAATACAAGAAGGGGCATCTGGGGGAGTGTGGGTGGGGGAGGTCTTCCTTCACCAGCAAAAGCTCGAAAGTTGCCATATGACCTTTAATTGTGTCGGTGTGACATTAACCCTGACAAACATTTCCCTTGCACTGTCATAGATCGCTTAGAAATAAAACATATAACTGTTCTAAATGGGGCATCTAATAATTATGGAAATTTATGTTTTATTGTCTAATGTCAATTCGTATCAATATATTCTCACTTGGCAAGACTTACAAACATGAAACATCACTTGTATTTTATTCATTTGTGATGTCAAATATTGGAAAAAATTATCGCTATTTCTTGCGCTTCGAAATGCTTCACAGATATTAAGATCAACTTGATGAAAGCTACGTAAAATACATAAGTTATATTAATAGGTAATTTTTACTCTTTCATCTCTACCATAATGCTTCTGTCTCTAATTAAAAGTATTAAACCTCAACATGTCTTGGTTATTCAAAGAGATCATGGTACCGTTTGCATTTTCTGTAGGCCAAAGAAATATTTAGATTCTCAGGCAATTACCTTAAAACTTGTATGAAATAGAGCAAAACATTATTTATTGTGTCAATTGTTTTTATGTCCTGTTTCTCTATAGATGGCAGTGTCAGACGTACAAATGTAGTCTCTGGCACTAGCATAAAGAAAAAAACTTGATATAGTACCATATATTCTAAACTGGTTTTATTTTCTCAATCAACCCTTATTTAAAGTCAAATGCGCCACCGGAATATGGCAAAAACACACTTATGTACCAAGTACACCCTGAGGAGATAACAAAAATTCCTAACTTAATTTAGCGTTTGTAAGGCAGACGAAAATATTGTTGCAGGTTTCACAAAGGTTCATACTCTTCTAGTTACACGAAAGTGAAAAAAATACATGTATGTCAGACAAGCTTTCAATGTAAAACAATAACATAATTCTGTTGGAGTCTTCTTGTGTGTATTTCATCAAGGTCTAAATCATAAATAAAATGAAACATAAGGAGTTGCACTACTCACAAACTAAAACATGTTTTATACGAAACCAGCAGGAAAGGACATGTCCGAATGAGTAATTTAAACCAAATAAAAAACTTATTTTTACATACAACTTTCGAAATGAGAATCTTTGAAAATACATTTACAACTATTTATAGCTTTACAATACGAAAGTAAACTGTTTCTACTGGTTTTGTATCACACAAATCAAGCCAACCATCCGGCTTATCCTTATTTCGAAGAACACTATGCCAGAAACGCTTGTCAGACATCACCGTGACCATGAGTGCATAACCAGTTTTGTTACATGACAGCATAATTATGAAATTTAATCAACTTTTGCATTGCTTCAAAACTATAATGTGTTTTTATAACCTGTTATTCATATAGTACAATGCAACTAAAATTATCAGCATTTACCGCAATGACCCTCAGATACAAATATTTGTCAAACCAAAGGCAAAAGATAATAGGTAAGGGCAAATGTCTGGGAAGCACAGAACACAGCCCCAGAGCCACGCATTTGCGAAGTAGACCCACAACAAAAAGAACTAATATATTTGAACATCATCTGATTTCTTCAACGTTGGTCAAAGTGCAGAGGCACATAAATGCAAAAATTGATTGACTTAGATAGCTAAAAACTAGTTAATATCAGAAGAATGAAGTTACTGTGCACAAGATGCAAAATCTTATCACATCATCGATTTATATATATGTTTCGGCTTGTCACTTTTATTATTTTGTAGTCAGATTTTTTCTGCCCCTCTACGAACAAAAGTTGTCTTCTGTTTGGCACTTTAATTGCACTTTCCTTGTCCCAAAGTCCGCTGAAATTCGTTGGTTATTTACGTCATCATAAATTAAGAGTGCTAGAGATATAATTGTAAAAAGTAGTATCCAATTAGATTTAGATAATTATATATTTAAAGCCGGGGTAGCAAAATATAGTTCAATCTAATTCGTATTGCAGAATTTTGTGCGTGGCGTTTAATAACCTTTTGGAAATATTGCTTAATAGATTACAGTCATTTGGTAAATAGTCCCTTTTCCGATTCTGGGAAATAAACGGATAACCTATTGCTAAATTGAGGGAAATTTAAAACGCATATAAGTAATTAGGAGAATAAGCCCTGGAGTAAAACTTTAAATTCATGAACAACAGAACATTAATGGATTCCCCTTTTATCTAATACAATCTAAATTCCTGCAATATATATTGAAAACATTTGCACTTCCTAATCTCCTAGGGTCATGGAATATTAAAAGTAACCTGACTATCCTGTTCTTATACAATTTTATCATATTTAGCAATTTTACAAGATTATATTCATAGATAATTTTCTGGGAAGCATACACTTAATATTCAAATCACCGCATAATGGCGTATCTAAATATCCCCGATATTCGTGTTTGCTCTGAAAGGCGTTTATCTTAATTCCAGTCATTTCTTGCTGAATTCAGGACATGTTAATGAGGACTGCAGTTTGATATAAAGTCACATCAGCTTTATCATAGGCACTTTGGTAGAGATCAAACATATGAATTTTTGTGCAGTCATTTGCACTTATCAATAAGAAATATGTTTGTTGTTAAAGACATTTGAAGGTAGTCATAGGGTAGATTGAAACCTTTGGAATGTTCTAATCTTAGAACGAATATAAATAGTGTGCAATTCTAAATGAAAGTGACGAAAAACATTTTATTTCAAATATATACACTACAGAGAATTATATATAATGTAACTATATGTAAGATTTTATTACACACCCATCTTTAAAACCTATATAACTCTGAAATCATTTTAAAATCCAATAATTATGGAAAGGGTCACGAAGTTTTATAAAATGAGTGATTGCTGAGTTGCTGATTGACTTACGTTCTTTACCGAAAATGAATGCTGGATATTACTTCTTAACTATAACTCTAACAAGTTCAAGGTAATTCATAGGTGTACTTCCTAGATAAATATTTTTTTACGTTGCTGGGAAAACAACTGCTGGTTGTTACTGCTGCAATTTCAGTTATATTTATTTAGTTCTCTTTTCTGCTTCTTTCTGAACATTCAATGAAGACAATTAGTGTTCACAGACAATATAACCAGCAGAATATAAGTTTTGAAACTACTAAAAGCATTTCAGCTGCAAGTCATGACTTCCTAATAAAATATGTAAGATACAAAGATAAAGCGAGTATTTTGCTAGTAGCTATTGACGTATACTTCGGAAGGTAATTTTCATTATGTTAATATAACATGGTATCTGCTTCAAATGCATAATACTACTTCAAAGTTATCATATTTCGTTTCTGTTGGTGTAAGCCGGTAACTCACTGATAGTATTGGACCAGTGTACATGTATAGATAAAGGAGGAGACATTAATAGTTGCTTCATTTTACATTTAATTGCAGACAGTATATACGAGACATTTTCCTTGAAAATATCAAAGTATATCTTATTTCAACATGCTTTATCATCCAATATAAAAATTCAGAAATGTCTAAGATTTAAGAGAAGTTTAAGACTGTTTTAAGATATGTATTGCTACCAGATCACTTATTCTTACTATTTTACCAAATACCAGCATAAATGTCTAGTGTCCACATGTATGTTTTTCTTTACTCATGGCTCATAAAGAAATTTCGTTTCAATATCTGCTAAAATATAAAACAAAACAAAAGATTGTACTGCTGTATACTGAACGAAATGTAATACAATCATGATTTAAATAATTGCACGTTTCGAAAGGTCAACATAGTTATTGCTGTAAGTATTATCCAATGTACACTAAAATGAATAGTCTAATCATCACCATCATCACTTTTACTTCAGCATTTACAAGTATAATAAATATATCATCGTGGTCATTACCATCATCGTCCTCCGGATACCATCAAAATAATAAAGAGACCATTAGCAATCAACAACAGTTAATCAACCTTATAACACAGCATATGAAAATGATAACATTGGATCATTATTAAATTGTCCCTTCCAACATCATCATAATACGTCTTGATACTAGTCTTCTTCATCAAACACGTCCTTCAGTAATAAGCTTCTAAATCTTCTATATCACTGGAATATCAACAGTAACGACAGCAACAAGACATAAGGACACATGACTATCCAGCGCTTTTAAATATTCAAATGATAGTACTACATTATAGAAAGTGCATTCTTTATATCGCAAATAATGTGTCAGATTCAATCATTCTTTAATAGCATTTATTGAATAAGCTAATCAAAAGTCAATAGCGAAAAAATAAAATTTCTGAATTAAATGTTAGAAATGTAGAAATTCATGTACCATGCTAAAGAATAAGCTGAAGCTATATTTCTCTTTTTTTAAAGGCTTTACAATTTTTAAAAGTAATCGATGAAGAAAATCATCTAAACAAAATGTCACTACAATAAAACTTACTTAAGGTCCACATTTATCTTCACATCTAAACAAAGTATGCACGAATTGAGACCGCTAGTCAAAAAATATTAAAAGACATTTTCTTTATTCACTTCGGGTTGTCTTACTGGTTTAAATGTGTGAAAATAAGTGTTTTCATCATAAATTATGACAATTTTGCGATGTGTCGAATCAAGGACACCGTCACCCAATGTCCAAAACACAAAATGGTTACAAACAAGGAAGCAAACCACACTTATGAACTCCTCGTGTGCGATATTGATTTATCGAATCACGTTCAGGATTGGAAAAACAGAATAAGCAAAAATTATAGCTTGTGCGTGCCTAATGAAAAATAACATTATTGTATTTCTGAAGAGAAAATAAATTCCTTTGTTCCAATAATAAATCTAGAAATGAAGACTCATATAAAACAGCAAGCAACACTATCATTTACAGTGAGGATTGAAAAGTTCTCTTACATAAGATGTAGTACAAGCCATACATAGTAACTTAAGTAATGCAAAATAAACGTAAATACATATTTATTCTAATTTAAAATTGTATTGTCAAAGGTAGCTGCAACAATGAAAGCAGCGGCTTTACACGTGATTTCATAATCAATAATTATTTTGTGTCTAATATTCATACTTTACATTTCCAAATACATTTGAAACTCAATACCTCGAACTTGCTTATCTCAAACTTCCGGCTATGTGATAGACGTTTTCAAGTCCCGTCTCGAAACACGTGCACCAAAATATCAGTTTAATGTAATTTCGGTTATCTCAAAGTAAAACGCTCGATCCTTTGGTATTCGAGATAGCGAGTTTTCAACTGTTTTTCATTTACCGTACTTCCGTGCATTATGCTTCGAGATATACACGGCATATACTAAAATTTTGTACACATGGAAGCCTATCTGTAAAAATTCAGTATTACAATTTCTTATCTCCCGGCATATAGAAACTCTGGAATTTTCCGTTAAACACTGAAAACATAGAATACTGAGAAATATAGGCTATTATAATTTATAATATGTTATACCATATTGATTTGTTTCATATTCATTTTGTATCCTATTGTATTACATCAAATAAAAAAATGTCATATCGTATGTGAAACAATATACATTGGTTTTCAAAATAATTAGGTACATTTCTTGTCTTTCAGTATCTCTGATTGATCAATGTCGTAAGAAGTTAGTTTATTCATCTTAGACGGATTTTCTTAAGAAACAGAAATCACCTTGTAGCCATTTCAATTTTCTTTGAACAGCTGTCAAAAACACACATGTTTTACTCTTGATTTAAAAAACAGGGCCCAGTTGTTCGAAACTTTAACAGGCGATTAAGCTAACGGTCGATTAACTTTTAGAGTTATTTTTCGGCATTTAAGACGACTTTGAAAATCAAATATAAGAATTAAGAACGTATTTTGAATCAAAATTTAACACGCGTTATGTTAACAGCCGGTGAAAGTTTCGAACAACCGGCCCCTGAACTTGTTTCTCGCCTCTGTTTCCAATCAAAAAGGTGATAGTGAAGGGTTGTCTTTCTCTTTACAATTCTACTTGCAGGTCACTGATGATACATTGTAATTACATGAGTGTCACGTTGCAAAATGCGTGTAACGAACATTTAACAAGCATTTGTTTTTATCTTATGTACTCAAATGCTTTAACCATTTATCCCACTATTACATGCACAACGTTAAACATATTTTTGAAACAAAATCAAAGGCCTGAAGGGCCTGCGTCGGCTAATGATTGATGTACTGACAGTATAGTCTACCAGTTTCAGTTTGTTTTTAGTTTTTTCTCCAACTAAAGAGAGATTTTGTTACAATAAATGAAATGAACATTCGATCGATACCTAGTAAAACTCGGATTGACATTATACAAGTATTTAAACCCAATATATTTCTCTAAAATTGAAGAGTGGTTCGCAGAAATAAAAATGTTGAAACTACAAACTACAATTTGACAGCTGACACTAAGATACTGCCCATGACTTTATATATTTTTCCGGTAAACATTTGCCTCCGGCATTGCCAAAAGAGGCAATTATCGGCTGGTATATATTCGCACATGATAAAATTTGAATATGACAATTTATAATATTAAAATTTTACAGCGCGGATTGCCACATACAATTTGTAACGGATGGACGAAAGAACTGATATTTTACAGATATTATAATGGGCCTGGCGATAGCCTTGTCATATGTTAGGTATTGTTCAATCATATTACAAGTGATGTCAATTTAAAGTATACTTACTTTTGCGTTTAGAGATACATGTATGTAAATGTTACTGAGTGTCAATATATAGTGTAACCGATATTAATAAATGCAGTTCTTTTTTAGTCAACTATCATTTATTCTATTTCAGACTTGTTAACCCCTTAAAGATCATGTCTGTTATCCCGAAGTCCATCCACTTTCAATTATCCATTTTGATTCATGTAGACAGACAGGCCCAGACTGGGCAGAAAAATGTTTGAGCCGTTTTTACGTAGTCGGTAGCAGGGTGGGTGTGGGGAGGGGTGTTTCTTTCCGCTTTAAATTGCAGTCAGATTTTGGAATGGGCATTGCGGCAGGTGGTAAAAGGGCAAATGTATCAAACTGTAAAGTGGCAATATGGGGGAAGGGTGTGAGGATACCCCTCTGCAGTAGGGTTTGGGGTATTACCACAAGAAATATTTGAATATGTAGACCCTTATACAGCCTTTTGGTACGATTTTAACTGAAAATCTTCTGTTTCAATTTCTAAATATTACCTAGATTCTTTCTAGTATAACAATATCCAAAGTATGAATGTCACTTCATCTTTTTACTTTCAGATCATGCCCCAGGACTAGAATATGAGTCTGATATAGATTATATGTAGGTGTAATAAAAATAAATTCTAGAATCATTTCTGTTACAGTAATATCTATCATGTATGTTACTTGAATGTTAAAATTTCATAACACAGCTCGATATTTACCCAAATTATTATATCCGGATACGATTACACTTTTCTAGAGTTTCAACAATATAATCTACAAATTGTGATGATACGAAGACATTTAGCAGCAATTGGCAGTATCTGACATTGAAGTTTACGGTTAAATTACCTCTTATTTAAATCTTTTCATAAAAAAGTTGTTTCATTTCGTCAAAGCAGCCAAACATAGACGATCTACTTTCGATTTCAAAAACTACAAGAAAATACAATTTAATGTTTCGCCGATTTGTTTATTTCTCGAAAAATAAGAAATAAAATCATTTTTAATATCAGTAGTAACTAAACAAACCAGTAAGAGTTTCTTCTTCCGATAATTTATACGTTTACTGACTGCAAAATTCAACCCACGCAAAGTCGTAGAAGCGTTGTTATAAACAGGTCACGCGTGTTCGCCGACAAGTGTCCAGAATGTACTTAGGATTCATCCGCCAAGTCTCGCGGAAGAATTAACGTACTGCACATATCTTATTCGGGTCATTTTAAAATGAAGCTGTCATAATTTAATTTCATCGATGTGGTAAACTCTTTGATAAGAGACATTCCAATTCTTTCAGAGACTCACTCAATAAAATACTAGCAGTATGTTCTGGAACTATATTTTGTCTTTCGCTGGATGTTACGCAAGCTTTGTAATCCTGCGCAATTCATAAAATGAACAGCGCAATAAATTTGTTATTTGCGCAATGATTTTAAAGATTATTTTTTTGAAACGGACAGGGTAACAAATGGATAATTTGGCTAATAAGTTAATATGCTTTTTTTTATTTGAATTTGTGGACATCATATTTGCTATTTTGTGACAAAAGGACATAAAATTCGTCACCATAATCATATGCGCAAATGTATTACCAAATCCCGCAGAATCTTTATGCGTGTTTATGCTTAATGAGTTACCGCGGAAGAAAATACGTGGCTTTATTCGAGTATTGCACAATTTCAAGTCATAAATATGACAGATTACATCGTATATTGGTCATAGCAAATAGGATTGACATAAAAGAAATTCATTCGATCAATGAACTCTTTGAAATTAGAGACAATCTAATGGAACTACATCACTTCGCTGTGTTGTGAGGCCATTTAAGAATGAAAAATCGGGTGATAGCAAGGACTCGTCAAACGCTTGACAGCGTTTAGCCGACTCAAAATCATATATTTTTTCTGTAGCAATGCGTATAATATCTATTGATTAAAAAATAATTTCAGATATTGCAAACTGCAATAAGGCACATTAAAGTTGCAGTGAATTCCAGCAGATTGAACATTTGAATTTAGAAACAGTTCTTTTTATGAGTAAACACAACGCTAAGGGGATCTCAAATAAACCATTACGGAAGAATACTGTCTGTTTAGACTTTCCTGAAAATGGTCTATTCAGTGTAACAATTGGAAATAAGATATTGTAAATGAACAGATAAAATACTGGGTTATATGGATATCTATTCCCAAAGAGATCAGAGGGATTCTACTTTCAGTATTTATTGCATATATAGGAACTTGATTGTATTAAATATATTAATTGGTAATCCACTAATTTTTGTTTCATGAAAATTTAGAGCATAACTAAAGGATTAAACAACATCTGTAATGCTTATTGACCATTTCCCTTAAAAATAAACATTACTTTATCTGTAGGTGTCGATCCCTTCTCAACACGAAGTCAGACATTATTTCAGATCATCTTGTTCCAAAGAGAGTTAGTTAGGTCACTACAGAACCGTCAATTAACAAATATGTAATCAATGTAATCAATATTTTTCATAATTATAGTGTACTTAAGGTACTTTGTTCAGTTCGGTATATACATGTATAACGTTAACAGTTTCTGTGAATAATAATTATCCTATATTACATGGTAAATATATAAATACAGTTCTAATGTAATTACCTTTAATGTAATATACTTCTTTATCTACTTACTTAATGCATTCTCCTTCTTCCTCTGCTTATCTCACTTTCAACTTCCACACTCATTAGCCATGTGTGCTTGTTTCACTTTCGTATCCCTTTATTGATAATGTTCATATATATTCTTAATCGCGTCTCCATATATACCGTGTATGTATTTTGTATTGTCACATTGGTCTCAGTCCTGGGTGAAAATAAATAAGCTTGAAATTTAGACCTGAAAGTAGAAACATATATCTTTCGAACGAATCCAATGATTAGTACCGCAAATAACAACATATGTCTTTTACCATTCCTGATGTATTAAAATTAGTATTTTGGTGGCGTTACTTCTCCCATACCCGCTTTTTAGCCCTTCTCTTTTTGATATGATAAGGGTAAGGTATCAACAACATACATGTTTAAGCTCCAAACTAGTTATTTGCCGCCGGCTTTTCCTGAGCGGTCTTCAACTGTGTTCTTTTGTCTGTTCGATTTGTCATTGTCGTTTATTTTCTCTTCGTGTGCGTGCGTGTATACGTGCGTGCGTGCGTGTATTTTATTGTCGCATTACATTCAGCTGTATATTGTAAAGTTTTGCATACAGATGTGTCGGGTTTTATTTTTCTCCATTTCATACTGAACCATAATTTTATTACTATGTTTTTCGGCCGTATCAAAATAACTCCTTTCTATATGTACAATAATACAAATAATATGATATATACATATTACTTTGCGGATGTGACTCGTTTGTATGTACAGGTCCGCATTATATTATAGGTTAATATCTAACAAATTTGAAAAGCATGTTGCAAGAATTTTTGGCGCCAACGACAGCGAAGGAGTTAGTGCGGGAAGGGTAGCTCAAGGGGGTGTTATGTTGAGCTCCCCTATTTTATTTATTCATTTTTTTGTAGTTTATATGACTCATTTGGCAATTATTTTATCGTTCCTTAATTTCTATATCAGAAAAATAAAATATCATATAACAGAAAGAATAAAATAGCCTTTATTGCATGCAATTTACACACACCATATCAAGACTAAATACAATGGTCTTTGAAATATATATCGTATTAAGTAGATGGAACATGCTTTTTTTGTCGAATAATTGTGTTTTTGTGTTTCCTCCAATTATATAGTTATAAAAGTAAAGCTGCAACTCTTCTCAGCAAAGAAAACCTTACTCACAAAATAAACTCCGAAATAGTTGTGTGATTGAACAATTAATATACTACAAAAAAGCATCAGAAAGTTTTAAAATGCAATTTTATCAAACTTGGTTTCCTTTTCTTTGCGCAAAATCAATTTTCTGATCAAAATTTTAATATTTATTGAAAACGAAGATTATTTTTCTTGAAGACCAAAAACAAGTTTTACCTTCTTAAAATGATCTTATACATTAATAGATGAACTTGGATTATATTAAGACCGCATCAGTCCCAAGCAAAACGAATTATATTTTGCTTTCTGCTATTAAACATTTTTATGTTTCTCGGTTACAATCGAGAATCGATAATTGCTGTTAAATACTGTTTTTTTTAATGATTTATCACTCATGTCATCTGCAGAAATTCATTGAGTAGAAACATAATGCTTTGCATAATTTAGCCGACGTAGGGGTATGTGAAAACTTATTGGACAATTACCTACGTAGTAAAATTTTGAAACAGATCTGTACGTGAAGATATAAAAGTCGAAACATGTATCTTATCATTTCATGGCTCGATGGAGGTGTAACGCCATAAGTTACATAAACATCCAAGAAGTTGTCGTTTGTTGTAATTGATTGTTACAAGAACAGCGATCGCGACTGGGCTATTTCGGCAAGGGAAGGCCACTTGAATTTGTTTGTTAATTATTATACTATAATTGTCTCTAAAGGGGCTACTTATAAACCATATAAGTAAATTTTAACAATTATAGCCTTTATTCTAAAGATATGACGATTACATAGTATTTCCCTCCCTTCCATCCTCACAGCTTGAATTCAGCAAAGCGATCATTTGGCAAGAAGTATTACCAGGTGTGCTCATTTGAAGCACAGTGATTTAAGTCGTGCCTTCAATTTGATGAGGTATGTTAAAGCGTAGATTTCTAACATTTTGTCAACAAATGGCTAGACAAAAAAAAAATGAAAATTTGATAAGTGTAGTTCTGGTACTTGTTTTTTTTTGTTCAGCAGGGTGTTAAAAGATGAAAGTAATAAATATTCTTATAAATATATTGCTGTCAATAACTTCTAATTGCTTTAGCAAACATCCTCATTTTGAAACAGAACAATGATAAACAAATGATATTCTGAAATTTTCATCAACCCAAATAATAATTCCATTAATAAACGTTTCCCAACGATGGAAGCCACGCCACTCATTTCTTATAAAATTACCTCTTCATTATTCTTTATACTCTCTCTGCTTCACAAATGTTTAGGCATGATTATTTTATGTTAAAGCTAATTAAGCCAAGATATTAGACGGCCATGATCTTTGATTCAAGTCAATAATTTCTGTAATACGGAAGAAAAATATCTGAACATTACTGACCGCTTTTATCAACACAACTTAGTACAGTGTATGTGTTCGGGTTTAACGTCTTTTTCAACAATTTTTAAGTCATATAAACGACGGTGTCTACTTGTAGCAGTGAGCACAACGCCCAACTTTATAGTGCTGCTTCACTTGAATATCACGCCGTAGACACGTGGCATGATACCCCACCCAGTCACATTATACTGACACCGGGCTGACCAGTCCTAGCACTATCCCCTTAATGCTGAGCGCCAAGCGAGGAAGCTGCTAGTACCATTTTTTACGTCTTTGGTATGACGCGGCCGGGGATCGAACCCACGACCTCACGCACTCGAAGCGGACGCTCTACCACTAGGCTACCGAGGCGGTCAATTTAGTAGAAGCAACTCTAAGAAGCAAACGTACAATCATCTAATTACAGCATCATGACTTCAGCTTAATATCATATCTTTATACAGTGAAAGCAATATTATATGTTATTACTGTAAAAATTAAGTTAATTGTGACAAAATGAGTTGCTGACAGCAATTCTCATTATAAATCATTATAAAGCTCCTAAAGGATATTTTTGAAAAACACAGGAAATCAGAAACGTAAACAGAAGTGAAAAACCGTACGAAAACCAGAAAATTGATACTGGATAATATACTAGATATGCAGTTATTTTACAATTTGATCCCGTTAGTCTGATCGTTCTTCCCTCATATGGTATTATCTATCATATGGTATGTCAAATAAAATCTGTAAAAAGATCCTGTGGAAGCATAGAATGCAACCAAGCAAAAGTATAGCAGACTCGGTTTGATTGAGTCTGTTCTTAAGAAGTAATGTAAAATGCAACACCTCTGACGACCCCTAGCACCGACTTAAGCAGAATTCTATTTAATACATATATATTGAATGGACTTCGGGATCCCAATGGACCAGAAAATATAACAACACTGAATCCAAGTACTGGAGGCTTTTTACAGCCTCCACACGGCATTTAAAGATTGCTGTTGTGATAGTAAATGAAATATGTAAAAAGATTCTTTGGAAGCATAGAATGCAACAAAGCAAAATAATAGCAGAGTCGGTTTGGTTAAGTCTGTTCATGAGAGGTAATCGAAAGTGCCAAACCTCTCACGCCCCCCCCCCCCCCCCCCCCCCCCCCACCAAAGTAAAAGATTATAGAGATTAAATTGGAACAGTTAAACAGAGCAAGCGTAATTTTGCTATCAATGCCGTATCCGCTATCTCCATACAGAATTCTGGTTGCAGTGGCAGCTGACTATTTATAGTCACACGACCTTCTAAGACAGTTATAATGATTGTTAATAAATTATTTGAGAAGTCAACAAAACAGAAGTAAAAAATCCTTATTTCATGTATTTCTGTGAACCATTTGAACATAAGTCTGAAATATCTTTAGTATTTCCATAGTAACATGTTACTACAAACTGGTCGAGTTTAGATAAAACATATTATTTAAAGAAAATGCGTTTGTTTTACCTGTAAGATAAAATATGCTTCAAAACTCACTCGAGAACACGTGTCTTACGCTTCTAATAAAAAATATGATTCTCGGTATGCACGCGGTACAATTTCGATCTTACATATAAACAAACAAACATCTTCTACTCGCATGAGAAATACATGTTTCAAAATAATATTACTCGTATTATCAAAGAGTGTTTAGTCTGACATTAGATTCTCCCTTCACCGGACAAAAATGAAGACATACATGGACTATTTTTACACTTTTCTACATTTCAAAATTCTTTGAAACAAAACTGCTGATAACAAAAGTTATCATTGTATTTTGATTCGTCAAGAACCTGTTGTCATTTTCTTAGAATGTTTACAATTAAAAATAACACGGAAACAAATAATTAAACAGTCTTCTCTGTCAAATGATTCTTCTTATTTAAACATGTACACTAAATGAACCTGGTCCAATACTACCTTCTTTATAAGGTCTACACCAATAAAAAAAATATGATCACTTTTAAGTAGTACCGACACTTGTCGCCAATTAACTGATAATTACTCTTTGTAACGTCAACAGATTCTAGCGAAATACGTGGTTTAAATAAGATTTGAATTTTGCGTATAGTACATAATATGTTATTATACGAAAATGCTTTAAGTAATTTCAGCTTTAGATTTTGCATAATTTGTTATATGGAAAGAAGTGATTTACAGCAATTTTCACTTTTCAGAGAACTTGTGTCCTTCTATTACAATTACGGTTTAATTATTCTAACGATACTGACGCCATTCAAAATGGCAACCCCATGATCAACCATTTTATGAAATTTTAAACTATCCTTTCCATATATAACAACCAGGTTTCAGACGGCTCAAAATTGTATAACAAAAAAATAGAATAGCTGTAAAAAGAGAAGTTATACATACTTACAGGGATTTAAAAGCGCTACTTCCAATACTGTACAAGAACTTATACAGTTAGAGCCATAATGGGAGGTAATCAAAACAGTGGATTCAATAAAACTCCCTACTATTCAAAACTTTGACGAATAATACGCTCAAATCAACACATGTGACAACCATACTATAACCAAATGCATTATGAGTCTTTAAAAATGTTTTTTGTTTGTCTGTTTGTTAAAGGTTTAGCACTGTTTTCCAACAGAATATCAGTTATGTAATGGTAGGAAGTTAGCCTAATCAGAGCGCCTGCAAATAACTACAAACTTCCCCATATGAATCATAGGCGGTGGACGAGTACCTCGAGATATAATGTCTTTTATCAGTCGTTACGGAGATCATATGCCTCGGTCGGAGGTCGAACTCACGTCCCCATGATTCGTCTATTTGCGTTCTCCATATTGAGCTAAGCGGCGGGCGGAGCTTTAAAAAAAGGTGTCCATTTTGAAGTAGGATTTTAAGTATCATATAAATGCTGCGTACAATTACATACTATTCAGTTCTCTTTTGCGACAGAAACAATAGTAACAATAACCTACTTATGGCGACATAACTTGAAATTACAGCTAATGAAGATTGGACTTTTTTTTTCCCTAAAATGTGTTGTTATGATCCGCGCAATCTCTTGCTTTCCTAGCATAACCAATCCACTGCATATATTGTAAACTAGAATAGTGGACCGAGACTGTGTTTAACGTAAACATTTTACAAAAGATTTAATAAATTTAATAAACAATCTCTGAAAAAGGACAAAAAATAGTCTTGAACATGTAATTCTTTTTTAAAACCTATTATCTCAAGACAATAAGAATTATGTATTTTCGTCTGTCTGGCATGAAACAATTTATAGTGGTTAGTTGAATACTCTTAACGAATTAGCTTGTATTATAAGGTGAAATTATTAAGTGGTAAGAACTACACAAATAGATAATGAAAAGGTTTTTGGCGTAAAACCCCCGTGTTTGTTAAGATAAATCTTAACTTTTTATATAATTTAGCATTACAGACAATACCCTGATGTTGTGAGACAAAATAATAGTAGTTTTATGTCCATGGGCAGGCTCAGTCAAACCGAGCCTACAACATTTTCATTTATGTCGTGTTTTTTTTTTCAGCAAGATCCTCGAGTCCTTTTAAAAGTTTAACGCAAAACGATGGTATTGGGCTAGGCGGCCGGAAGACTGGACAGCATGTGAATATTTTGGTCCTATGAAGGCTCATGGATTCAGTTTATATTTGAGATCGGTCAGAAAATATGGAGAGGTTAACCACACTTTTGTACACCACATGCTAAAGTTTTCTAACAGTAGTGTCATGAATAATATCACACAGAGATAGAACATCTTCCGATATGGACCAAACCCGTTGAATTTGTTAGCAATAAACATTAGTCTCCGTAGACACAAATATACAGTTGAAGGTGTTCAAATTTATCCAGATTGTTTTCAAAATTTCAATAGCTCTAAAGCATTGAGAATACCATCATCTAACGTATTATAAATAAAGTCTCAATGGTACCTTATTTAATCGTAATATTTTAAAGACGTTATTTATATATATTTTAACATGTATAGTTTGCTATCATTTTCGGCAGATATAGTTTAACATACAACAGTTTGAGTTCAAAGACAAAAACTATATATTTTTGTGTTTCTTTATTAACACAACCAAAAACTTTATTAACATAACTGTCAAAATTTGCCTGTATATTTATCAAAGTGAATAATACAATCGTTCATCAAAATTAACAGATAAAACATATCTTACTGTTTCGTATATAATGGTAAATGAAATCAGTAACTTGAATTACAAATTTACAGATTTACTTTCGTCAATGGCATTAGTATCGAAGATATGATCGACTTAAGCTTCTTAAAAATGTTATAAAATCTAGCAAGCGGTCAGCTTCATGAAAATATTTAGAAAATTAAACCGAACTTTGGATTTTTTAAGCTGATACTTTGCCATGAAATATATTTCCAAAACAGCTATACCAAAGAGTGTTTGGATGGTTAATTTTGTTGTTTTACTAATACCCCCACCAAACAAAATGGTCGTTTTGATATTTCATGTTTCTTGTCCAACATTCTCAGGAGAGAAAATGGTTAAATCATTTCACTTCTTTTGTTACCTCCACCAGTAAATAAGTAAATGAAAATTTGGTAAATTTACATAAAAGCATGATTTAAGGTGTATTGGTAAATTAAGGAAGTAAACTATACTTAGCTACACGTATTGACCACGAAAGCCTATGCCATTTAAACGTTTTGAAATTGAATGAGGAATTACGTTATCAAATGATTTTGCACAATTTCCTAAACAAAATCTTAAGATTTTTGTACTAGTGCCTAAACAATAATGAAGAAGAATTTTAATAAGAGAAAAATATTAAGAACTTTTATTCTGGAGTAAAAAACATACGGTATAAGGGTACAAAACAAAACATTCCTTTCAACTTCAGTTGTACGATTGAAATATTCAAAGGACTTCTGTAGTTCTTCCAGTATTACAAAACTGTGTATCACAGACTTCTAAGTGTCATTCCTTTTATCAAACATTATCTAAACTATTTCTCTATAACAATAATCTAATATCTCTATTTGTCCATAGATAATTTCGCATCTTTTTCCCCTTCGAGCACAAGTTTTTGCTTTTTACTATTCTATACCATTAATGAAACCGTGTTGAGTTTTAGAGGAAATATTAGGGAATAAGATGAAACAAAAGCCGTTTTGATCATACAAGACAAACTAAATAATATGCAATATATGCAATACAAGACAAAATTCATATTACATGACAAAATGTCAAGCTTTTTATGTTTGAAGAAGAGCCCAGATGCTACTCCGTGTTTTGTTTCTGGCATTGCACCACCGACATTTAAATACATAGGTAAGCAACACGAGTGCTACTTGCTCTGTATTTCAGGGTAATTTCATTAAAATTTGAGAGAACACACGAAAATTGAGAAAATTCAGCATTTCAATTACCATCCTGGCCTTGGTGAAACCGGACCTATATGCTATGCCGAATAACATTGTGGTCTCTTAGGTTTCTAATGTTATTGAGCTATGTTGATGATTCATTCGTATACAGTCTCGTTCTCTTATAGCTTGACTTACAATGCATATATTACTATGTCATCTTTATTCCTGTATGAAGCAGAACTTGCAAATATCACTATGGGGAGTGTTTCTTGATAGCCGTGTCCTTCAACTGTGGTATTTGTTATTAGAATTGTGTCATTTTGTTTCCATACACAAATTAAATTTATTTTGTCAATAATAGTGCAGAGAAAATCTGCCTACAATCAGGTTAACAAAAATAGGACTATTTCCTTGCAAAATATTCTCTTTATTGCAAGGAGCTTAATTGATTGGTGTGTTTAACACAACTCTTATAAAAATATCCAGAGCTCTAAGATCTCTTCCTTTTCACGAAATAATCGATTTGGCAGTATTGTATAACATGTTATAAATGCTATATCTTGTACAGGCTTTTTGTTTGTTTGTTTTGGGTTTAACGCCGTTTTTCAACAGCATTTCAGTCATGTAACGGCAGGCATTTAACCTAACCAGTGTTCCTGGATTCTTGTACAGGCTTTTAAGTTGGAAATCTGCATTATCAATCCAGTTTACTTGTCATTTTTGAATATTTGAATAAATTTTGGATACATAACCGATACAGTTATACTGAGAATATCTGGTCTTAATCCTTATCATGTATTAAACAATATTACTGTATACAAATGTTGCTGTAGACAGCGCTTCGCAGACAGGTGTGTTTAAAAAAATATTAATGGTTTCCACAGACAACAATGAAATGTCCATTTTCTATACAGTCAAACCTGTCTATAAGGACCACCCTTGGGAGAGCCAAAATGTGGTCTTTACTGGGTGGTGGTCTTTATTTACAGGTTAGAATACACTGTAAATGTTAAATGGGAAATAAAACATGTGGTCTTTAGAGCCAGGTGGTATCTGTTCAGTGGTGGTCTTTAACACTGGTTTGACTGTATATAGTTCTACATACAAAAGAGTTTCACTTTAAATAGATATTTTTTGTTGGGTTTAACGTCGCACCGACACAATGGCGACTTTCCAGCTTTAATGGTGGAGGAAGACCCCAGGTGCCCCTCCGTGCATTATTTCATCACGAGCGGGCACCTGGGTAGAACCACCGACCTTCCGTAAGCCAGCTGGATGGCTTCCTCACGTGAAGAATTCTACGCCCCAAATAAGGTTTCGAACCCACATCGATGAGGGGCAAATGGTTTGAAGTCAACGACTCTAACCACTCGGCCACGGAGGCCCCTTTAAATAGATAAACATATATATATATATATATATATATATATATATATATATATATATATATATATATATATATATATCTTCTCATATGAGCTAAAACATATACATATATGTATAAAGATGTCTAAATATGTAATGTTACTCACCAAAACTAGATAAAAGATAAAAAAGAGTATTACATGTACGTAGGGCTTCAACATTTTTTGTCATTTCATTTACTTTCAAATAAAAAGAGACAAGCCATCTGAGAAGGAACCCTGAAAGGAAAACTTAAATGTAATTCTTGTAAAAAAGTGTTGCTCTGTAAACATTAATCAAGTCATAAAGTGATCTAGTTGAAAATAAAATGTCTTTGTAAGAAGGTATTTGATATTCAGAGGTTTCGTTGATAGAGATTATATTGCATTTGTGTGATTTCAGTGCAACACACAATAGCAGTAACAAATGAGACCAAGGACAACGCCCAACTAAACTAGAACGGAGCTGCGAAGATGTAAGACATTGTATTTAATGTCAAACATGTTCTAAATAATGTGTCAAGATGTCACGTGATTAAAACAAATCAACAAAGAACAATGATAATTTCCTATAAATATGGCTTCTGTATGATGATATCAAGCAACAATTTATTTCGTTCAATATACAGTTGTTTGAAGAGTATTACTTTAAGTCAGTAGAATGAAAGAGAGATATTGTGATTCGACACAAAAACCTTTGAAAATGCATTGAAGAGAAATCAAGTTGCTCAATGTTGTTTTAATCAGGATGGCTTTGTTCAATAAAAAATTGATTTAAAGTATTAATCAATAAACATAAAAGTATGCATATATCTGCAATAAATATTTCTAGGTTTAAAAACAATAATATAACAAAGCCTCTCAAAAAAGCAACAAAACATGGTCTTTAATGGGACTGCTTTTCAAATGAGCACTTCACTGCAAGAACGAGACAGTAGTGTTAACTGTATGAGTACGGTGTTCCGTTTGGACAATCGTGACTTTTTATTTAATACTAAACCGCGATGCACGATGGTACGATGTTAATAACGCGATGGCGCGATAGTACGATGATGAAACAACGATGGTACGATGGTTAAAACGCGATGGCACGATGATGAAATCGCAATGTTGCGATGTGACGATGGTGAAATGTCGATCGCCTTTTCATCATCGTACCATCGCGTATTTTGTGAGAAGAAATTTACCATTTACATTTTGCTGTTTTGCAAAATGTTTTACAAAATGTTCAGTGCTCAGTTCATTAAAACCGTAAAATCTTCAAGGCTACGTCCTTTGTATTTTATGTATGCATGGAAGTAAATAAAAAACTGGGCGTAATAGTCACATGTGTTAATCAAACTCAACTTATTCTTGTTAGGATGTAGAAGGTACATAGTTCAATGTGAAAATGAGATTGTATCAAGCTTGTATTTTACTGACACATACACTGTACCAATTCTCATGATAACCGGAAGGCGATGATACGATGGTGAACATGTGATGGTACGATGATGAAACGCGATGACACGATGGTGAAAACGCGATTGTACGATGGTAATAACGCGATGGTACGATGGTGAAAATGCGATGTTACGATGATGAAAACGCGATGACACGATGGTGAAAACGCGACGATGATGAAAACGCGATGGTACGATGATTCGATGGTGAAAACGCGATAGTACGATGATGAAAACGCGATATTACATCGACATTTCACCATCATACCATCGCACCATCGCAATTCCATCATCGCGCCATCGCGTTTTCGTCATCGTACCATCGTGCATCGCGGTTTAGTATTAAATAAAATGTCACGATTGTCCAAACGGAACACCGTAGTATGAGCGATAGTTTCTTGTTTTGTGTTGTTTTACTTATGTTCGGACCAGCAACAACTAAAGAAATCAGAGAATTGCGACCCTGTTATGGGATAACCTTTGTTCCAGTTGTAACAAACTTCGGATTGTAAAGGCATGTTAAACATCTCCAGGATCCTTGGCTGATCTCTAATACAATGTATAAAGATGAATAGATTGTAGAATATTTATGCTTTCAAATAGAGCAGGACTGTTAGGATCTTCTGGAAAGGGATTAAAATAAGATGATGTGTTCGAAATCAGAAAAAGTATGTTGATCTTACAAATATCCAAATATCTATTTTTAAAAAATACGCATTTTTATATTGTGTACAATGGCATTAGTTTCCATCTACTTGTTAAGTCTTATTAACATATCATTTCATCTAATCTGATAAACATACCTCAGGCTTTAAAAATAAATTTCCAGTACATTCATTAAAGGGCTACAAGCTTTTTTTCAAACCGGATCATATAAAGGACCAGATTATACTGTTATGTCTAAGGGTAACACTCGCTTGTTACTTAAAATAATATAGGTAAAAGAAAAATAAACCATTAATTATAAACAGTTACAAGATCTATTTTTGAAAAGTAACGATTCAAATACCTTGAAAATATTAACAAGCCGTAAGGTCCAATTCTAATATGCAAGAATCGTCCAAATCCTGTCCTGGTCAAATTTAAATCCAGTCAGTATTAATTCCAAATATTTGGCACTGAATCCAAACTGAATATAAATCCTCTCTTTAAATATAGTTTTATATCCACAATAATAATGTAAATCCATCAAATATAAGATGTCGAAACTGGTAATATTTTGTTACTTAACAAAAACGACCAGCACACACAATATATAAACACACAAGGACAAAACAAACAAATAAAGGAACAAACAAAAATAGCTCAGTCCGGGTGGGATTTAAGAACTACCTATCATAGAGTCCTCCACCTGTTCCGTCAGATACAAACCAAAATGTTTCGATAATTGTTTTGATAATTAGATAATTGCTACTTTCCTGGTCAAACTGTCGCATATGACACCAGAACTGGTTTTGCCAGGAAGCAGACTAGAGAGTGGTTCCAATAGGCTTGAAGCTTTGATCACAATCGAGCTAAAACAAATTAGTGTAAACTGAACTAAACTATCAATATCAACTGATGCTGTGATTTTGAAAATTAAGTTGAAACTCAAAATCTCGAACACATTTATCTCAAACTTCCGGCTTTCTCGCATACATTTTCAATTCACTCCCAAAAATAAGTACACAAAATATCATTTCAAGTAGAGTTTCAGTTATCTTGAAGTAAAACAATGCTTTTTAATGTTCTTATAAACAGTATTATACTAAAAACAGCAAGCCATTGCAAAATGAATATCAGAAAATTAGTAATATTTTTCTCATCTGTCAATTTTCTGTTTTAGCGAAAACGGTAATTGTTCAATGTATGAAGCTATAATGATCAATACCCATATTATGACATTTTGCAAAATGCACTCAAATTCACACTAGTAGTACTATCTGGCTGTTTCCATTTGTTACTTTGCTCTCCTGTTTTAACAACTCGTAAATCCATATCCCCTCATTTGGCTTGCGATGCGTCTGCGGAGACCGTAGACTGCCCGTATCCTCCTTTCCGTGCGGCCTCCGTGCAGATGCAGGAGGCTGCAGTGCGATTTTCGTACGAATTCACGGGCTCCGCAGCCTCTACGATTTTGTTTAGCGAAAAATTATACAAATTTGAAAATAAAATCGTAAGCCCGTAGCCCAAAGACATTTTGCAGGCGGTATTTCACAATACCCGCACGTGCATCGTTAGGAGACCGCGCGCTGATCGTGCAGCCAATGCACGAATGCCCAAAAGAAATCGTACGGAGATTGTGACTCGTTAGATCTTCACATGGTGCCCGTGCAGTACCCGTGAAATCATATGGATATTGATCAATCATCGCGCGGCAACCATACAGCGGCTTCACCATTGCCGTGCTGCGGCCTTGATATGGGACAAACATTTTTCAGATGGTTATATATATTTTTAATCTCCAGCATGTTTTCATTATTCGTCCTCAAAAACGTCACCGAGTCTGTATCGACACCGTATCTTCGCCGCGCAGCCACTGCACGGAAGCCGTAGGGGCGTCGTACGATTTCCGTGGTAATTCCTGGTTACAAGATAATATCACGAATGAGAATCTGAAAGGGGGGGTCCCAGTTAGGTGTCTGCGCAGAATGTTTTTTGATTTTATTAATATTTTGTGGTAATATACCTACATGTATTAAGTTTCATTAACAAGTGTTATTGTTACCAGTTTTTACTTACTTCTATAGATATTCACATTTAAAGTGGGTGGGGTAATCTGACATGTGACCAGCCAGGAACACAATTTCTGTTATTCTTTTAAGAATAGTTCTAACTTTTTACCTGAAACTTTCATGATAAAATAACTATGCAATGGACATTCACACAACATG
This sequence comes from Mercenaria mercenaria, assembly GCF_021730395.1. Taxonomy (NCBI): domain Eukaryota; kingdom Metazoa; phylum Mollusca; class Bivalvia; order Venerida; family Veneridae; genus Mercenaria; species Mercenaria mercenaria. The sequence goes on from NC_069373.1 coordinate 64,413,175, forward strand.
TTGCATTTTAAATTGTACTGAATACTTTTTTAATCACAGAGCCACAAAGTGGTCTAATCAAATTTATTGATTTTCTCGCATACATTAAAAATGTATCTTAATTGTGCCACCATGAGAGGTGGGGGCATATAGATTTGCATTTGTCCGTGCGTCCGTCCGTCAATCCATCAGTGCGTCCGTCCGAAGTTCGTGACGCGCTTAGATCAAAAAGTATTTCATATAAATTGATGAAACCTTGCAAGAGTCTTTATCATGATATGAACTTGCACACCTTCTATTTTTCGCCTGGCTCCGCCCCCTAATTTTAGAGTTACTGTCCCTGGAATAGTAAAAAATGCGCATTTTCACCTTGTGACACGCCTGGCTTCAAAAGTATTTGATATAAATTGATGAAATCTTGCGTGAGTCATTATAATGATATGAACTTGCATATTTTCTATTTTTCGTCTGGCCCCGTTATTATTTCTAGAGTTATGGCCCTTGAAATAGTAAAAATTGCACATTTTCACCTAGTGACACGCCTAGCTCAAAAAGTATTTGATATAGATTCATGAAACCTTGCATTAGTCTTAATCATGATATGAACTTGCGCATCTCCTATTTTTAATCTGGGTCCGCGCCCTATTTCTATAGTTATGGTCCCTGAAATAGTCAAAAATGCACATTTTCACCTTGTGACATGCCTAGCTCAAAAAGTATTTGATATAAATTGATGAGTGTTTATCATGATATGAACTTGCGCATATACTATTTTTATCTGGGTTTGCCCCCTATTTCCAGAGTTATGGCCCCTGAAATAGTAACTGATAAATGCACATTTTTACCTAATTATGTGCCTTACTCAGAAGTATTCTCGGTGCCTTACTCAGAAGTATTTAAATGTAAATTCATGAAACCTTGCTTGAGTCTTTACCATAATGTGACCTTTGCACACATGGCACTTCTTGAGAATTTTAGCATTTATTATTGAGTTATGGCCCTTGAAATAGCTAAAATAGTGGAATTTTTGTTTGTGATGCTCATAAAGTATATGGTATAGAATAATGAATCCTTTTCATAGTTTTTTGAGGCTATACCCCATTAAGACTGCAAACATTTGAATTATTTCCCCTTATTGTGACAAATGTACCATGCGAGGAGGTGGGGTGGGGAGGGGGACACACCTTGTGTCCTACAGACACATTCTAGTTTTATTAAATACAGACTTGGTTGATGAATCTTAACAATTTTTTTTCACTTTAATAAGACTTTATACATGTGTGCCATGGAAAAATCAATGCAGAATATTTATTGTTAATTTGAAAAATAGCTTTCCTCAAAATATACTGCCTCAGGCAAAACATTTTGTTAAATACTTTGAGCTTTCAGGGTTAATTTGGTTTGTCTACATGTCATGTTCAAGGTCCATGCTTTTTCCATGACACACATGTATAAAATGGGAATTTTTTGTTAAAATTTATCAATCAATGCTGTATTTAATAAAATAAGATAGTAATAGACAATCTGAGGCCATTTCGTAACAACTGCACAATTTTTGTAGTGTTGCTTCGAATATTTATTTACCCCACCCACTTTTTCCCAGTTTGAGAGTGTACCACTCTTCCAATATTAATCAGAGTACACTGATATACTTTCATTTTAATGTTTATTAAGTTAACAATATCTGCTGAAAGTAACACCTTAATATCTCAACTAATGAAAAATGTTTTAGCTTTTTGGTAAAGTTCGTCCATTGAAAATCAGTAAATTTGATTAGATCACTTTGTGGCTCTGTAATGAAAAAAGTATTCAGTACAATTTAAAATGCAACATGTTGTGTGAATGTCCATTGCATAGTTATTTTATCATGAAAGTTTCAGGTAAAAAGTTAGAACTATTTTTAAAAAAATAACAAAAGTTGTGTTCTTGGCTGGTCACATGTCAGATTACCCCACCCACTTTAAATGTGAATATCTATAAAAGTAAGTCAAAACTAGTAACAACAATACTTGTTAATGAAACTTAATACATGTAGGTATATTACCACAAAGTATAAATAAAATCAAAATACATTTTGCGCAGACACCTAACTGGGACCCCCCCCCCCTCCCCCCCGCCCCTTAAGATTATGTTTAGAACATATAATGATAACAATTGCCTCGCGCAGTGTATGTAAACATAACATAAACAGGTATATATGTATTAACAGTTCTTAAGCATTAACTTGAAAATAGTACATAATCATTTATTTTCTTTCCGTCATGAAATCCTACAAAGGCTCGAATTGACCCTTTTGTTAATTTGATTTCGTGTGGTTTCAGCGGAAATTGAAATTTCTGTAAAACCACGCTCCTGACATATTCATCAACTGCAAAATTTAACGAGGAAAATAATTCTCTCAGTTCAGCCTTTTTGTGAATGACAAAACAAATGAAAGAGCTCTATATGTCTTTTAATCAAGAATTAGATTAAGGAGTGGAAGAGATAAGATTACAAATCTAAAAGTTAGGTTTGTTTTACGTTTGTTAGAGATAAAATTAATTACACTGCGTTGAAACTGACATTTAATTATATCGGATATATATCAAATGGTGTAATTTAGTCCAGTAAAATATAAAAAAAAATCAATCTATGTTTTTTATTTCAGATTTCTATATATGAACAATTAATATTTGATTTGATATTGCTAAAGCTTTTAGGCATAAAACATTGAACGTTTGTAATGTCAATTTAGTACTTTTTGTTCGGACAGCTTCTATGAATTGTCCAAACAATCCGTCTAACATTAAATAGTATTTATCACTTCAAAATAAAGATCTATGTGAAATTATATTGAATCGTTTAAAAAAACATAGGATAATCTGTAACGTGATCAAGTACTGGGTCCTCAGATCTTAAACATCAGCATAGAAACAAAATAAAGACGTTGCTATTTCTCCGAAAAACCTAAGTGTGCTTTGTAGTGCACCTTTTACTTACACGTTCCGTTTTTGTCGGATGAAAAAGTTCTTTTTGCTTTTTCATGTTTATTTTTTTTGTCGGGGGATGGGTGTTATATTTTTGTTGGATTTAACGTTACACCTACATAATTATAGGTTTTATGGCAACTTTCCAGCTTTTCATGCTAAAGTTACACCCTAGGTGATCATCCGAACATTATTTAAGGCACGACAGGGCTCCTGGGTAGGACCGTTGACCATCCACAAGCCATTTAGATGGATTCTTTCAAAGCAAGCATGGCTCGGGTTGGCGTTATTTCATTTTTTTTTGGTTTACTAACAATACTGCGTATTCCTTAACTTATATGTAAGTTCTACCCCGGCCGAGTGGTCAAAGGCATTAGTCTATACTACCTTTTTTGAAAGTACGAATTTGATAAGAGCTATGTTGATGCCGTTGGATTCATTGGGGTAAAATGAAAATAGTAAGCAATTAACATAGATTAAATAGGTGTCCCCAGTGTGTTGATTTCCTATACTCATTCTAAACTCCCGAACATGTGCGTTGACTTCCACTAGAAATCATAATTAGTCTGGAAGGGCTGCTTTTAATTAGAAATCAAAATAAAATACTAAGAACTTATCGGCTTTTTCATTCGTGATCTATTTAGAAGGCAAGCAAGCTGTTTTTAGATTTTATGTCATGAAAAATGTCCAGAAAATTTTACAACGGTTTACTTTATGGGATTTAGATATGGGCGGCTGTACGTATTCGTAGGAGACTTATGTTCGCAGATTTCGCAGGAGCGTCGGTCTTCGAAATTAAATGATCACAAATCATCAAATTTCTTTAAAAATGTGAAAAATGTGTCACTTCGAGGTGAGATATACTCAATATTAACGAACAAAATACTTCTTTTTTATATCATACAAACTATCAAAGAAATGATAAAATAAAATAAAAACTTTATGATTCATAAGTGGTATGGATTATAGCTCATATTCAGATTCGGCACATTTCCTTCACAGTAATCAGTTTAGAAAATCGGAAAATTAAAAACTCAGAAGATTACATTTTTCTTGCAAATCTGAATGGGTCCACTGGACTGAATTAAAAACGTTTATTAAAATATCTACATCAGAAATATTACAAAAAGCCGAATCTCTCTTGAAGACCTTTGGGCCCAGTTCAAACACACACTTGAGGATGGCATATCAAAATACATACCTACTAAAAAAATCAAAGCAAAATTATCTCTGCCTTGGATAACTAAATCCATTAAGAAACTAATTCACAAAAGAGACCAGCTCTACAAAAATATAAAAAAAACACTAAAAAAACAAGACAGATCATGAACAATGGATAAACTTAACAAACTAAAATCTCAAATAAAAGCTAGAATTAAACAGTCATATGACTCTTATTTAGAAAACATTCTGTATCTTGCAGGTGATGATGGAACTGTCACACAAAGTGTATACTAAAAAGCTCTATACGCTAATAAAACACTCAAATCAAGATTTACAAAAGGTATCCCCAATAAAAGATCAAAACTTAGACTCTCTTAAAAATAACAACATTGAAAAAGCAAATATTTTAACAAACAATTTCAATCAGTTTTTCCCCAGTTTCACCACTCTCACTTATACAAACATGCATACAAGAGTTGAGGCTCCTGGACCCCAGAAACCTCCAAATGAGTAAAGTCGGTGTATTAAATCTCATTGCCAACCTCAATGCCAACAAAACTGCCGGCCTTAATAATATAAGACCAATTGTCCTGAAGGAGCTGAGAGAGTTGGTTGCTGACATCATCACTGTTCTCTTTCAGAAGATCCTGACCACCGGTAATATTCCCTGTGACTGGACAATTGCAAATGTCTGCCCTGTTTACAAAAAAGGAGATACCAGGAGATACCAGTGACCCGGCAAATTATCGCCCAATTTCAAAGACAATCATGCGAGACCCAGCCCATTGAATTAACTGATTACCTTGAGAACAACCTCTCCTCTGGTAAACAAACAGATCTTATACTCCTTGACTTTTCTTCAGCTTTTGATAAAGTAAATCATCTCAAACTCTTATACACTCTTCAAGAACATGGTGTTTGTTCCAAATCCTAAACTGGATTAGGTTTTTTCTCATTGGCCGTAGACAGACAGTAGTTGTGGATGATAACTGTTCTTCCGAAGTGCCTGTTACCTCAGGGGTTAGTCCTAGGCTCCCTTTGTTTCCTTCTCTACATCAACCAGCTACCTTTCTCTGAATTAAAATCCCAAGTCAGAATATTTGCTGATGACACTGCTGTGTACCTTACCATCAACTCCTCCTCAGACCCTCCAACACTTCAACATGATCTAAACAACATGGTACTTTGGTAGAAGCAGTGGGACATGGAGTTATCCATATAAATAGAAACAAAACTGTGATTAATCACCAATATTTGCTCCATTGTCAAATTCTAGAATCTGTATCTAATGCTAAATATCTCGGCCAAGATCTATCCGCTGACCTTAAGTTTAACACACACATATACATATCTAGAATAACTTCCAACGCAAACAGATATTTTTGTTTCATGAAAAGGAATGTAACAACGAAAAATAAAAATGTCAGAGAACTAGCATACTAGTCCCTGGTTCGGCCACTGGTTGAATATGCGTTAACTATCTGGAGTCCCTACACTAAATCCAACATTCACAAGGTAGAAATGGTCCAGAGACGTGCAATACGATGGGTAAAGAGGGACTACTTCCCTCTCTCGAGTGTAACAGTCATGCAGGCTGGCGTTCCCTTGAATATCGCAGACTAGACTGCCGGCTCATCTTGTTTTATAAAATATAACATTACCTAGTTGCAGTTAATCTCCTGCTATGTATCCAAGTCCATCATTGGTTAACAAGACACATGCACCCTTTATCTCTACGACAAATACAGGTTTCCTCTGATTACCACAAGTACTCCATTTTTCCTTACAGCATTGCACTTTGGAACAAACTCCAAAGCCACATTGCCACCCTGCCCGACCTTGATCAGTTCAAGCGGGCGGTTGTAAAGATGCAGTTTTAGTCTGACTCCCGCTGTTTTTACTTTTTATCTTCACTTTTTCTCACTAATTACATCATGACTAGAACACTTTTCCAGTCTCACTTATCCTGATATGTTTCACTGTCAGGTTTTATCTCTCTCTCACCTATTTACTAATAATCTGACGTGCACCTATTTCCTGCTTATAACACTCGCGAGAGGGGTTAGTAGTGTCCGGAGATAGAAGGTAACTTAAATTTGCACATCCGTATTAGTTTAAGCCTTGTTAAGTTTTACTGTATTTACTCTTTCTGTTTGTTATACTTAAATTCATGAGTGTTTTCTAGTATTTTTCTGTTGAAACAAACTTCAAAAGCTTCCTGTATGTAACCGATCAAACAACTATCTTCATTCCTCATATGTTGTTTATTCAAGTTTTCTTGTATCCAGATAAAAAAGCCTGTCAGACCGCAACATCTTTACTAGTTTATTACAAAAGTAGTTAAAACACCTTTACAAAAACCCTTAACAAAACTTGAGAAGTCCAAGTATTCATAAAAATGCCGTAAAGTTGGTTTCTTTCCAAGCTGTTGTTGTAGTTGCAGTCTCTGCTTCTATTGCTCTGGTTGTTGCTTCAGCGCTGTTAGCTCTACTAGCTGCTCTTGTTGCCTTTTTTAATACTGCTTCTGTTGTCTCTACTACTATTGCTGCTACAACTATTACAATTATCACAGATGATGATGCTTTTGCCGCCTTAATAGTAAACACTAGTCGTGTATGACTTTCCCAGTAATTTCTTAGAAATGTGATTTTATTCCTTCTGGATTCAAATGTACTGGATCAACCTTGTCAGCTGTATAAAATTTAATCCATTTTATCTGTCATTTGCCTCTTATGGAATTGAACTGCTACGCTGATTCGCATGTATTGTTTAGATTGCCGAAAGTAATATTAGAATCTATTGAAACAGAAACATTACAATTATAGTTTTGTTTTCCGTGAGATTAATGATGTAATCAGTGCAGGGAGCGTTGTTCTCGTGAGAATACGCATTTTATATCAATTTATCAAACTTGTCCTCTCAACACCAATTCATAACATGATGTGTTTGTTTTTCATTAACACTTTTAAAAGAAAAAATCCTAAAAATTACAACGGATATATCCCTGAAAAAGTTATTTTGAAAATTGAAAACATTCCTAAAACCACCTTAAAAGTTTTAATATGAATGACGTGTCAGAATAATTTCAGTCAGTAGATGTTTGCAACTGCCCAACTTTCTTAGGAGAGAGCTCTAACTTCTTTATCGTTATACAGATTATTTTACTCCCTACTACGATTCTCCATCAAATTATCAAATAGATTAAAACAAATAGAAGTAGCCAGTTTACCGATTTGGATGTTGGACGGGCATGACACCGAAACAGCCAACCATAAAACGATTGAAATAATTAAGGTGTTGCATTTGACTGTCCTTCAGGCGTACACGGAAGACGCTGAGCGATTATGTCTTTGTACATATGTAGCTTCTTAAGTTTAAAGTAACATAAGCCTCACTAGAGTGAATGAAGAGAGATTGTTGCTGTGTCGGAACTCATTTACGTAGAATCTAGCTTAAGTTAGAGAGAAAATATCCAACTTTGTACAAGTATATTTATTACTCAGTGACACCGTCAACAGAGATTATACAATACTAGTTTGAGCAACGGCGCTCAAGATAAAGGTGAAATAATACTGCTTTTTTAGTTTGAAAAACATTTCGCTTTTTCAGCTATCAAAATATTTTAAAAATGTTTTTGTTCGTCTGTAGTGTATATTGTTATTTGGAATACAGTTATGACTTTTGACGTCCTCAAGTCGCAATATGAGAAGTTACCATCTATTTCGCTTCAATCAGTTTAACATGACATGATAAAAACAATACAAATCAAATCATTTTCCTTTCCAAAACAATTTGTAACATTTTACCCCATTCAGTTCAAGGAAAATTCTAGCATAAATCTGCTGTTCTTGTCACTTGTCGGGGGTGTTTTAACAGAAGAGAAAACGAGTGTTAACAGAGAGATTCTCGCGCTCACGTGCTGTTATAACACCTTTTTATATATGCACGTTCCGTAGCAAAGCGTAAACGCCCTTCGGCCCCATAACGGATAATTCAAAACAAAATGACGTCAACATACAGAGGACCTGACCTCATCCTGTTCTCATGTGTTCATCAGCTTCATGATTGAAAATATTATTGTTTGAAGATACAAAATTTGTCTTAAACATTAATGTCCTTATGTTCTTTCTTTCATTAACATTACTTTCCTGCGTTAATTAATATCGTCTGTGAAAGGATCAAATATCAGTTATATTTTAGGAAGTGTGCTTGGTTTTAGTGATGCCCAGGTACTATTTGTTGACATAATGAACTCAGCTAACAGGGAAAGAAACACATTTCCAAGCATTTCAATCGAACTTAGATGTTTGAAATATACGTTACATAAACTTAGTTACCGTCATAAAATTGAAAGACGTAGACGATATTTGTCATGACTATGGAAGTGAAACAACTTCTTTATTTTACATATTGAATAGGTTGAAGGTGTCTCACATAGAGCGAGATAGATTCCATATTAGCAAGAAGCATTTTCTCTATATTATACGCTTATTTACGTTGATATAGTTATTACATATATGGCAATGTAGGGTTAACGCACGTTTTTTTGTGTAACAACATCTGCAGAATCCCAAGGGATTGGTTGGTGCACGAGCCCGTAGGGCGAGTGCACCAACATAGCCCGAGGGATTCTGCAGATGTTGTTTCACGAAACAAACGTGTGTTATCGCTATTCTTGCATAATATCGAAAAAACAAGACTATTCAGCTGACATTAGCCGATCGAAGTCGGCCGTTTCAGGTTGTTATGGACACATGTTTTATTTATGCATTTCCAGGGCATACAGAAACAGTGCATATTTTATACATGTCGAACGGACATTCTTGTTGTGGTAATTTCTTTAATATTAAATATATGTAAAATAAGCATGACTTCCCCTTTTTCCGATATATCGGTAGGAACTTTAGCTTTAGAGACTCGGAATTATGAGAAAAGGGCATACACAGCATCCTGTCTTTACACAATTTGCAGGTGAGGTGCCGACAGAACACAATTCTGCTTGGTTTAAATTAATAGTCTGTCCCTTACGCTTTTTAAATGTAAATATTATCATTTAATAGAAACTGGTATCGATACCTTTATTCTTCATGTCGTTAAAAATGAAATCTCTAGGCCTATAACTAGAAAATTTTGCTTTGCACCCCACCCCATCGCGATCAAAGTTTGATAAACACAAAAATTTGAATTTTTCCAACATCGATATAATCAACTTAGATTGGATTTATAAACTCAAACATAGTTGGTGAGATCTACAAATAAATTGAAAAATATATAATAAATACCTTCTGTTCATCAAATATTCATTAACTATGGAAAAATCCTTCCAACTTTACGCTTCGTCATGTTTATGCTTTACATTACACACCATCACTACATCAGTAGACTGCATAGATGTGTAAAGTAGACACAAACATTTTTTAAAAGTTTTAGTGTAAGATTTAAAGTAAGCATGTCAACTTTCTCGACTCAAATTAATTTGGAAAACGAAATTGTAATTTTGTAAATGTTGTTTGCCTATCATTTTCAGGGATTAAATCGCGGCGTGTGAACTTACTTTGAGTCTAATACGCGTAATAATACAATAGTAAGGAACGTCAATTCAGTCGCGTATCAAGAGAGGTAGCGCTTATTACAAGTAAAGTAAAGTTAGGTTGAAAAATGATATTTTTAATAAAAATGCAGATGAAAAGATTTCATAAATCTCGGACCTTTCGACTTCGGCCAAAATTGATTCGGGATCCATAATTTGCTTACGTTGGACCCGCAACAGCATATTCAAAACGTTCACCAACAGCGCGTGCTCACGAGAATCTCCTTGTTTGTACACGTTTTTTTCCCTGTTTGTGCATGCCCGAAATCGGCAAAAAACAAAGGTTTTATGCAAGAATATATTTTAATCTCAACGCGGGAAACAGACGTACGTAAACTACACTGACGTCAGAAGTTCTATGGCGTTTCAAAGAAGCACACGACATAAAGTTCCATTTTAAAAATTGTTCTATTGTTTGTAGCGTAGCTTTCCAAATGCTTGTGTATGCAGTAGCTTCCATCCCTATGTTAATTACGTAATTTATTTAATTTAGTTCATGTACGTCCGTTTTCCCTATTGAGCATAAAATACGTTGCAATATGTGTATATCAACGTAAGTAAGTGTATAATATAGCGAAATTTTTTTGTTAATATGAAATATTATATCACTCCAAGTGAGACACTTTCAACCTATTCAGTATGTAAAATGTTGATTTTCTTTTTCACTTCTCGGCGCGATATATACCATATTCATAAAAAAATATCATCTCTGTCTTTCATTCTTATGACGGTGACTACTTTTATATAATTTAAGTATATTTCAAATATATCTTCACATTTCCCCAGTTGGCTACATTCTGCTAGCTGTATTCATTGTGTCTACTATCTATGTATCATTAAACCAAGCACGCTTCTTAAAAAAAAATAGCTGTAGGGTTAACGCACGTTTTTTTGTGTAAAAACATCTGCAGAATCCCAAGGGATTGGTTGGTGCACGAGCCCGTAGGGCGAGTGCACCAACATAGCCCGAGGGATTCTGCAGATGTTGTTTCACGAAACAAACGTGTGTAATCGCTATTCTTGCATAAAACACAACTTAAGTGCTGGAAATATCGAAAAAAACAAGACTATCCAGCTGACATTAGCCGATCGAAGTCGGCCGTTTCAGGTTGTTATGGACACATGTTTTATTTATGCATTTCCAGGGCATACAGAAACAGTGCATATTTTATACATGTCGAACGGACATTCTTGTTGTGGTAATTTCTTTAATACTAAATATATGTAAAATAAGCATGACTTCCCCTTTTTCCGATATATCGGTAGGAACTTTAGCTTTAGAGGCTCGGAATTATGAGAAAAGGGCATACACGGCATCCTGTCTTTACACAATTTGCAGGTGAGGTGCCGACAGAACACAATTCAGCTTGGTTTAAATTAATAGTCTGCCCCTTACGCTTTTTAAATGTAAATATTATCGTTTAATAGAAACTGGTGTCGATACCTATATTCTTCATGTCGTTAAGAATGAAATCTCTAGGCCTATAACTAGAAAATTTTGCTTTGCACCCCACCCCATCGCGATCAAAGTTTGATAAACACAAAAATTTGAATTTTTCCAACATCGATATAATCAACTTAGATTGGATTTTTAAACTCAAACATGGTTGGTGAGATCTACAAATAAATTGAAAAATATATAATAAATACCTTCTGTTCATCAAATGTTCATTAACTGTGGAAAAATCCTTCAAACTACACTTCGTCATGTTTATGCTTTACATTACACACCATCACTGCATCAGTAGACTGCATAGATGTGTAAAGTAGACACAAACATTTTTTAAAAGTTTTAGTGTAAGATTTAAAGTTAGCATGTCAACTTTCTCGACCCAAATTAATTTGGAAAACGAAATTGTATTTTTGTAAATTGTTGTTTGTCTATCATTTTCAGGGATTAAATCGCGGCGTGTAAACTTACTTTGAGTCTAATACGCGTAATTATTTAATACAATAATAAGGAACGTCAATTCAGTCGCGTATCAAGAGAGGAAGCGCTTATTACAAGTTAAGTAAAGTTAGGTTGAAAAATGATATTTTTAATAAATATGCAGATGAAAAGATTTCATAAATCTCGGACCTTTCGGCTTCGGCCAAAATTGATTCGGGATCCATAATTTGCTTACGTTGGACCCACAACAGCATATTCAAAACGTTCACCAACAGCGCGTGCTCACGAGAATCTCTTTGTTTGTACACGTTTTTTCCCTGTTTGTGCATGCCCAAAATCGGCAAAAAACAAAGGTTTTATGCAAGAATGATATTTGATCCTCTCAGTGATGATATAAAGTAACACAAGATATAAAGGTATAGACCATGAGCCAGAGGGGTTTTGCTCCCCCCTCAGGGGGAATTTTGTGGACCATATTTTTTTGAAACCCCAATGTGTGAAGAACATTTTGGCATAAAGTTTGCAACTGGCGAGCGGGGCTTTTCTCCATAACCACGCTTTAAAATACGTTACCCTCAAAACCTATAACTTTTTCATCAATTTTTAAAGACAAATTGTACCATTATATTAGTAAATCATTTCAACTTTGCATATTTTATTTCAAGGTGTATACTAGATGCTGCAATTTGATTAATTTTTAATGTCTAAAATGTAATGTTAAAGAAAAAAAAATATCGGAAAAAGATACATTACCTTAAAAATCTAAACATTTTTGGCATAATTTTTTCATATTTAGATGATCAGGTAATCAAAAAATGAAGTACCATTAAAAAGTTCAAAGTTCAACGAAAAAATTGGTATATAGATTGCCAGTATAAGTTATGAGAAGGCTGATTTTTAGCGATTCTTAAAATGTAACGTCATTCTTCAAAATGTGCTATTTTGCAATCATACATAATTCAATCATGTTTTTCTTAGAAATGTTCATATCAATTTTATATTAACATTCTAAAGTTACTGTAATACAGCTGTTTATTTATTTATCAACAAGCCTCTAACTTGTAAGATATGTTACATTGAATTCTACATTACATTTTACGTTACCAAACATACAAATTATAGTTTATGTCATCAGTTTCTTTAAAACATACTTTATCATTTGAAAAATAAAATTACGATATAATTCTGTTCTTAGTTTTGCATTTCAAACTGTAGGTTTAACTTAAAACACATGTATTTATATATCAAACTAACTTACAATTTACGTTACCAAACACACAAACTATATGCCTTGTGTTCTGTTACCTTAAATCTACTTTAGCATTTAGAAATAACATATTTACAATTCAATCAAAATATGTTTTTACAGAGCTTTGCATTTTAACTTTAAACATACATATTTAAAAACAATCTACGTTACAATTTACGTTACCTAACATATAAACTATACATTTTCATTTATTCTGTAACTTGAACACATACTTTATCTTTGAAAAATAGCAAACTTACAATTATGCTTTTGTTTGAAATATTTTGCAATCAATTTTAAACCCATACATTTAACAATCAAACTATGAAACTATAATTTAATTTGCATTATTACATCTTCATGAGAACACTACGCACACAAACTTTTTTAAAACACTTAATATATATATATATATATATGTCAGCTATTTTAGCACATTGTAGTGACATACTTACAATAAATACAGACATTGCCCGAAACAGTGCACTATAATGATATTAAACTTGAAACAGACATATCACTATATTTAGAGATCTAGTTCATGTTTATGCACACGTACATTTTGTTAACTGTTAAAACTGTGATTGTTTTGAATGTGCAGTAGATTCATTCATCAACATAGACTTCATCCAACATGTTGTCAATCTCGACTATATCCTTAATTAGATGTTCTATGTACATATTGTGGGCTGAGCGCGAAACTATTGTAACTGTTTAAAAATGTAGAACAAGATACAATAGTTTCGCATTCAGACCCTGAATATTATAGCTTCTATGAAGCCGGTATCCAATAATGGTCAGGACTTGAATACTGTAACTTTCTTTAATACTGTCTGTATATATTGATGGTAGTTCAAGAAGACAATTATAGGAACTGCCTCAAAATAAGATACCCTGTAAGTGAAATTGATGTAACTCAAGTAGGTAAAAGTAAGATGCAAAATGGTACATTAGATATGCCCAGTCTGAAGGCCTGTTCTTACAAAAGTAACTCTTTTGATGGCAAATATGGGACTTCAAACTTTATGTGTGAAGGCCATAACTCCTTGACAAGTTTATGCCAGACCGTGGCTCAATTTGATATCCAGTCATTTGAACCTCAACTGGTTTCTAGGGAACCTAAGGTCAGAGACAAACTAAAAATACTGGGGAATATTGTTACTAAAAGTCAATCCAATTGTGTGAAATTCGGAGTCCATTTCCTTCCAAAAGTTTGTGGACCTAATACTAGCAACCCCATTCAACATCAAGAGCTCGCTAGAGTATTGCCCTTCAGTCACACTGGGGAGTTGCCTTTTAATCATGTTGGGAACCAACAGTTAATTTATCCTTGTTTTGTCTAGGTCATGAGGGCATACAGGCATGAGGGTTGCCGCCACTAGAAACCATGTCATTGTATTCGATACCACCTTCTCTACCAGGGTTCCATCTTCCCGCATTAAACCTAAGTGCATGTACGTCAAGTCCTTCACCGTGGCAGCAACTATGGAACATATATATGTTGAGCGATCCTTGTCCTGCGTCGCAAACTGTAGTGTCCTTGTTTGGGGATCTATGTCCCTCATCTCAGTTTTACTAATCACTTCATTCAGAGACTGGTAGTTTACACTACCCTTTCTGTGCACAATCCGGGGGGAAAAGGTCGGGTTATGACGACAATTACAGTATGTGCCTTGCTCCTGACACTATGGCTTTACACAATTATGGAAAAATCGACTTGGAGGGGTTTTGTGCAGGGTCTTTGGGATGTGTTCAGATCTCCTGTTTTGATGGATAGTCCAGTAGGGTCACGTTGTGCCAGAGTCTCACTTGTGGGTCTGGCTGTGACTTGCTAACTCTTACTCAGTAAGTGGACGTGTGGACTTGGTTAAGTGGCGGCAAGATCGGTTTATCTCCAGTGTGAGACTGCAGTCTCTAAAACTGATGGTAGATATGGTTGTGCAGCCTTTATTTAACCACAACATCCTTTGTACTTGGGTTGAAGCAGGAGTCCCTTCCAAATGGGAATTGGTATTTCAGGACCTATCGTGGGACCAGTCTGGTTTAAGCAATAGAGATTTGGCTAGAGGCCTGGGGAAAGGGACTCCGGGTAATGGATCACTTACTTTGGATCCTCTTTCAGATACGGGTCAGCATAGGCAAAGCCCAGTCCGGCAATAGACGCAGAGACTGCGTCCATCTGTTTGGGGTCTTCGCAGCTTCCTGGGCATTCCAGGTTTATCCTTGCGAAAGATGCAGAAACTACGCCAAGCTTTCCAGAAAACCCAGTTTTCTCAGATTTGTATGTTTTACTATGTATCTTGGCTGTGTTTTAGAAATTAATGACAGAATGGGTTTCCCATAGTACACATTAGTATGATAGTTCCATCCCCGGGTATCACAGCACCGTAATAATTTGGTATGTTTCTCCGTGCAACCCAGGAGTTTATGAACTACTGCAGTATGTGTATCCCCTGGTATGCATTAGTGTCAGTAATATGGTCTTTGCTCTGGGTATCCGAGGGCCTTAATAATTTGGTATGTTTTTCTAGGCATCCCAGAAGTTTATGAACTTAGGTCAGGGTATCCCATGACTTTAATTCTTGTTATTATAAGATATGTGTGGAATAACTTCTTATATATAGTAATTAACCTTCCATTGGGGAATCTCGTCGTTTTTAGAAGGAAGTCCTGGTGGTCTGCTTTACATTAGATGTATAATCGTTATTGGTTAAACCTCCATGTTAATTATCCAGCAGGGTAACCCTGTTATGCCTGATTCTGCATGGAATCCATTTGTGGACTCCCAGGCCTCCTTCACACACACTTGTCGCCCTTGTGACCCACTTTATAGAACGGGGGAGAGAGGGTGGGGGGGGGAGTGTAGTGGGAATGCAGTTAAAGGATACCAAGGTCACTGTCAGAGGTCACATGAGGAGTATCTCTCTCGACCAGACTCCCTTGAATGCAATTGTATTTATCATCAACAACCGAAATCTAAGGTCATCTGCCTGTAAGCGTTAGAAACCTCTTCAGCCCCTAATAGAGTGTCGACCCTGGTATAGTAAATACCATTTTCACTTCAAGGTCAAGGTCATACTTAGTGGTCAGAGGTCATACCTTAGGGTTTATATTGCTCTGCATTGCCGTGTTCATGTTATTTATTTGTACTTATGATAATTATGATACGCAGTCATACTGGTACATGCAAAGAGCTATATATTCTTAAAATATTTACATAATATTGTCTAATAAATTATAAAATCTATATACATTTATTTGATAATGTTGTTCATGTCTGTTGATGTTAATTTATAGTCCAATGTATAAAAATCCTAACCATATGTGTAATACCAATTTTTTTTTTTTTTTTTTTTTTTTTTTTTTACAAAAATAGTCATATTTTGGAAAGGTAACGTATTATTCGTGACATATTGAATCAGTTAACTTTGGTGGTAGTTGTATTATAATTATATTAATTATTTAACTGTGTATTGGCCAATATCATTATTTAATTACTTAAAAACATCGTATATGTTGATATACTTTTTGATGTTCTAGTAATTTCAAACAGGGTAACGGAAGTTACGGATAATACATAACATTTGTTCACCTTAAATGATATGTACATGATAATTTCAATTTTAAATACATAAACATATGTAAATGTCTTGTTTATTATGATTAATTGAACGACTGGCATGTTTTTAATATTATATTAGCATAAATGGTGAATTAAATGAAAATTTGCTTGGTAACGTATTTTAAATCTCCGTAACTCGTTAAAGCCGCAACGGAAACTTGCAAACTTTTGTCTATGAAAGCCAACTACCATAAGGTTTAAGAAAATCAAAGTGTTGAAAATTCCCCCTGGGGGGAGCAAGGTCAATTGTCAGCTCAAGGTCTAGTAATGTTACTGGAAGAAAGCAATCATGGAACATAAGGACATTAATGTTTATGACAAAATTTGTATCTCCAAACAATAATATTTTCAATCATCAGGTTGATGAACACATGGGAACCGGATGAGGTCCTATGTATTTTTTTTAACTGTGTGGGAAAATAATGTCACACATTTTTCGAGAAAGGAAAATGATTTGATTTGTCTCTCTTAATTTTTTTATCATGTTGTGTCAAGCTGAATAAAAGAAAATATAATAGAAACTTCTCTTATTGCGACTTGATGACGTCCAAAAGTTGTTACTGTAATTCGAGAAACAATATAATTATACAAAACAGCATACCAAAGGCTTATTTTTTTTTTTTTTTTTTATTTTTTTTTTTTTTTGATAGCTGAAGAAGCCAACAGTTTTCCAACAGTTTTCCAACTGTGGAAAATATTATTATTTTCACCATTTTTATTTTGGTATGTGGAAAAGCCAACAGTATTCTCACTATGGAAAATATTATTAGTGTAACGTGTAGCTACTATGGATAGATAATTTTGCTCTGGGCTTCTTAGCCGTTTGATTAGTTACCAATGATTAATGAAATGATTTAAGGTGCCAGCAATCAGTTTAAAATTATAGGGAATAGACAAATGATTTCAGTGATTATAAGTCTTGTGTTGTGGATGGACTATCCTCAATCAAGATATAATTAAAGTGTTTATATCAGACCCTATATGTCTATCCTGTACCCGCAGACAGGTTTGTGTCCCTGTTGAACAGTGGGTGTACTAATTGATCCTATCTATCTTAAATGAGCTTATCCTTTAATGCCCGAGAAGAGATATCCTTACTTTATAACCTAAGAATATATGAATTGTTATGCCCTGTTTGTTAGTAGCTCCCAGCAACCGCAATGCTTGCAGCGAGACCTCCACGAACAGGTCAGCCTATCCTGCAGTTAAGTAGCTCCCAGCAACCGCAATGCTTGCAGTGAGCCCTCCACGTACAGGAATCAGAAAACCAATAGAAATCAAGCCTAAAAGAGACAAGATCCTAGTAGGCGTTCTGTAATTTAATATAATTATTTTAATATATTACTGACGATGTGGACACTACGACAGCTGGACAGATTCTGATCAGTCAGCTGCTCCGCAGGTCCTTATATAGCTTGTACCGGCTACCAGTATTTGAACCAGTAGTAAAGCGTTTGTCGATACCGACGGTAATCAAGCACCCATACGATTCGTCCTCAGGGTCGAAATGACTGAGTACGAATCAACGTATTTCGAGACTTTGTTTTAGCGTAAATAATAAGTCTAGAATATGATTTCTGCATGTAATCAAACAGGATTAAGAAAAGGAATAATATTTAGTGGTTATTCTATAACTAGACTCAGTTTTACCTGTATTTTAATAGTTGTTTGTAGAAGTTCATCGTATGCTGTTTTGTTTATCTTTTAGCGGTATATGACCACTACATTTAGTAACGGGTAACAGTGTACTATATCTATATATGTAACAGGGTCCCTTGCTACATTAGTTACAATGCTTGTTTGTGACAGGATACGGGATATACGCTCTCACCTGATATGGATTTTCTTTACAGCATTTTTATCATCCCTGTAATGATAGTATTTCACGAGTATTTTGAAAGCTACGCTACAAATAATAGAATAATTTCAAAATGGAACTTTATGTCATGGGCTTCTTTGAAACGTCATAAGGCGTCTAACGTCAGTTTAGTTTACGTGCGTCTGTTTCCAGCGTTGAGATTAAAATATATTGCAATACTAGTGTGTATATCAACGTAAGTAGGTGTATAATATAGCGAAATCTTTTTATTAATATGAAATATATATCACTCCAAGTGAGGCACCTTCAACCTATTCGATATGTAAAATGTTGAATTCCTGTTTCACTTCTCGGTGCGATATAGGTTTATACCATATTAATGAAAACCACAAAACATCTTGTCACCAACGAACAGTGTAACGATTTTATCTTGCCGACTACACTTTACTTCAAAGCTATAATGGAAACATTTTGTAAATTAACAAAGCTACTTACAGTGCAGACTTGAATCCTGCAATCATTTGTTTGGCCATCATGTTTTGTTAATAGTTGATTAATCCCAGCCATACAATGCACAATGAACTGTATTTTTGACGAATCACGTATCATAAAAGCTCATCTATACAGGTTATTAACTGGTTTTCATCAAAAACACAAAATATCTTTCTGTTCCATCCTTTCGAAAATCATCAGATTTCACGATGTCAGAAATGTTATGAACTTCGGCTCTCATCCCGTTTCATGTTAAATCCCTAATTTTGCACGTAGATTAAATGATCCTACAACAAACTGCTGAGTAACAAATATGTTAATTCCTTTGCTTTACGATGATTTATCTTAAAACAAGATTTTCATGCCGTGTCTCCCATACAATGTTATTGTTCTTCTTTTTCCGTTTCTTACGCAAACTCCAACACAGTGTTACTTCCCCTCCCTTATCGGTACAGTAGACACTGTCACCACTGAATTCCAGCCGAGTTATATTTTCCATTATTTTTTATTTTATTGTACAAAACTTTTATCTCAGTAGTTGAATAGAGAATATTAAGTTACTGTCTTTCTTAAGTTAAGTTTATCCACCGAGTTGGAGAAAGGTCTATCCACCCCGAGTCTTGCCGAGGGTGATAAACCTTTCGGAGACGAGGTGGATAAACTTAAGTTAAGAAAGACAGTAATCTAATATTCTATTTATCCTGCAGCCAATAAAATATGTGTATAACATATATTTCCTTATTAACTGTTTTTTTTGTTTTTTTTACAAAAATAATCCAGATTTTCACTCACTTGTAATTTTCCTACGCCCTTGACTGCTTGATCCAGTTACACACGATTCCGTACAATAAAACATTTGTTCATGGTCTAAAAATGAAGTTGCCGGGGATCTAAACTTGGGCTTACATTTTTAAGGTCCGGAGGCGTAACTACTGCTGCTAACGCAGTTGTAAGTGATCGTTGTTTGAAACGCCACGGTCGTTTGAAAGCAGATAACAGCAAAGATGGCTATGTTGCCGATTCTTTAGACAGAAGGTAAGAAGTGTCCAAGCAGTTGAGTTTATAATTTTATCAGTTTTTTACACAGCAACGAGCAAGCCCGTACTTTTCAGTATTGTAAACGTTCGTCTGGCCTTGCATATAGTGTTTGTGTTTTTATTGTAGTTTAGCAAAGACTAAAAATTTCACTCGTTTCGATAGTAATAGCGTGAAATTATTGTCCATCGCGTTACGTATTCAACAGGGGGAAATTGGTCATTCGAGACGTAGAAAAATGATATGTAATGGTTCATTCTACCAGACGATTTACACAGAGAGCGTCTTTTAAAGCATTTTGCTTTTAAAGGTATTCGTCCACACATTTTAGGGATAATTAGTGTCACAAAAAATCCATACGAAAGGTAGTACACTTGGAGTTACAAGTGGTACAAACTTATTGACACATGAATTTTGCGAGATATCCTTATGAATAACTGAAGTTGTTGTGCAAAAGGTAGTAAACCGTTGCAACGCTTTTAAAACTGCAGACAATTTATTTTATTCTCTATATTCTCTTTGCATTGTTGACAATATCTAACTCTTATTTTACTCACTTATCATTTTGCAGTGTCATATGTTGAAAAAACATTACCCAAACTATGGGCATGCAGCTTTGATGTGTTTTTGAATGAATTATGCATGGAGGCATACG